>NW_019213980.1:0-23421 GCF_002532875.2 Varroa jacobsoni | reverse complement strand
TATATATATATATATATAGAATAACTAAACGCTACCCGTAGGCAATACGTTTCATCGCGCAGATCTTGTGCGAATTCTGTAAAATCTAGAGAGTTCAGCCAGCGCTGTATTCACTTCCAACCGCTGTTGCTACTGCGGCTGTGTCACCTTTCGTACGCAGCTACACGACGGTGTTATTCTAAATCATCATTTTCCTTATTGGCAACGGCGGCGCCGGTGGCGGTCGTTCACTGCTACAAAACGGACCAACTGCTTTTTCGGAGCGAAGGACTTTGGGTTCTATAAAAATATACCACTGCCAGTGTTCCTATTAAAAGTATAGAAGGGAAAACGGGCCTTCGCTGCAGTAGGTACCTGCGCCTGTGTCACTGCATTAGGCTCGTGTCCACCACGCTGCCGTCCCGAAGACACAAGCTAACTCATTTTTATGGAAAATGCGCAAGAATACTATCCCTTAAAAAGTTGGCTGGCAAATACTTTATAACAATCTTTCCGGTTCATGCTATCGTCGAGCCCGTTGAAGCCCCTTCGTGCAATAGGAAAATCTTCGAACATGGCTTAAAACTGAATCTGCAGACAGGAGTAAGCTCCAGTGCTCCTCGATTCCGTCGGGCCAAAATAAAGCCACACTGGCCACTGTGCGAAAGGCACCTAGCAACAATACAAATCGTCAGCGCGCGAAAAACATCTCCCCTCTTCTAGAGTGGCTGATTTGTAATCTTCTCCATTGCTGCTTATCAAGCTTGACAAACACCTATTAGACAAATAAGTTTTATTATTTAGCGTTGTGGCAAGGCCTCTGTAGAACTATAGTAATATAATAAAACAGCAGTTTTCTGCTACAAACATTGATCCGCGACTTTTTCTATAGGGTGCGTCCTTACGGCTGCGCCGGTGAGACGGTCTACACATGAAACATGCAGGGGAGGCAAAATTACCTTTATGCTAAGTAAATATTAATTGACTCAGCAAATTGATAAGAGCTCTTTACAGTACCTTTTATGCGCTTTATCCTGGCGCTGTCCTGGAAAGATTGCAACTTCTCCCTAAAACACTAGATTAGGCGTTGCAGTCCATTAACGCCTTTAAGGCTACTGTTATAAAACGACTGTCAAATAACGCGACAGTATCTCCGGTAATGTTTTATCAAAGGGAAAATTAACGTTATACCATTTCGGATATTAGTATTTTCGCAACTCCAACTAAGTAAAATATGGTCTCCTGTTCACTCGTTTCGATACCAGATTCTGCCAGATTCTGTATAGAAATTAGTATAGTAATTTGCTAACTTTTTTCTATCACTTTGAGTGAGGATAAGATCCTCCCTCTATATTGGATAAACAGTCGAGTGCTTTAACCGACACAAGGATAAGAGACCTTCTCATTAGTATTCCCCTACTAATAGAAAATGTATACTTGTTACACGGGTTTTCTGTCTGACCGTCTGGCCTGAGTAGCATTCCGTGTACAGCAGAAGCTCGAAATTGTTCTGCGCTCGATTTGCGTTGTCTAAGGAGCATGGCACACGACCCGCTTAGTTCAGACGCGGTATTCGCAGCCTGCATTGAAGGCAAACGCTATACAAGCAAAACAGTATATGTAATATTGCCTTTTTTCTTTTCTTTAGCTTGCGAGTCGAGACGATTGGATCAACCTAATTGACGGCACGCGTTAAGTAACGTGTTGTATGAATGTATGTACATCTGTATAGTGTTCCGCACTCGAAAGAGGCCAAATGAATACCAAAAACAACATTAGACAAACCATATCTATGTCGATGTAGATTGCCGCTACCTTCTCTGCGTCTTGAACATAGCTCCCTGTACCCTTACAGACATAGACAAACTTCCGGAGAGTAAAGGTGCGATATATTTTACGATAGGGAAAGAGTCGTAGGACCGTAATACTTCGCAGGAGAAGTTGTTAGCTATTGCCTTCAACTCTGCTGCCGACCTATAGGCTGAACCTGCTAAACCGATAGGTCACTATTTATCTAACAGGAAGTGTAGAACTTCTGCATATGGCTATTATTAATCTGTATATCGTCTTAATATTTCATATCACATAATTTGCTAATTGATAGATAGATAGATATAGAAAAAAGGATGCTTTTTTTCCTAGCACTAAGTGCACAATCCAGGAAATCCTGCACAATTCGAAGGCAGATACACTTCAGTATCTGATTTCATCGATGTAGATTAAGTTACTACTTATTTATCCCTCTATTTGTCATACAACATTTACTGTAAAGAAATAGTTATTAAAAATTTTTGAAGAGAATGATGATTATTTACGAAAAAATATTCCCGTAATCAATGCTGAATGCTAGACGTGTCAGGCAATGCCGAATGACTTAAATACTGAGCTTCTCAGAACGTTTCATTCAATTGCGACGAAGACACTTATTAATTCAAGGCAAGTCTGATATAGGGTCCGATTGGCTATCGATCAGATGATCGGCAAATAGAACATCCATAAGAAGTGAAATATCGACAGTGCCAAACGTCGGTTCTATGCTACCACGCGGCTTTCCTACGGAAAAAAAACCTTGTTCCATCAGTGTTTGTGTGTACGGATAATACTCTACACTGTGCATTATACATAGACATGACGTGAACTCTACCGGCAGTCGGTAAAAATACTATTTCAAAGCTCATATTTTACTATATTTCCGTATCTCAATACTTTTTCATTGTTTATTCTATAGCACTTCCGTACACAGTTGTTTTTTGAGCTCATTGGTCAGCTTATGTGTTCTGCTATGCATTGAATAACATCTATTTGCCACATGTACTACTGATAACGCAAAACGACATAGCTTTTAATGCCAGCTATAGTTGAGGAGAGGTGCGCGATCCAACGAAGAACTTGCTACCTACATAGAGACGCGTGTCGTACACTTTTCTACCACCCGAAAATCCACGTCTTGCCTTTGTTTGTACTTGGCGGTATGGCATTCACTAGTGATGCAGCTGCTGATGCTGTTTTAAAAGCACGCGTCCGTTGGTAACGTTACCTATGGTCGATGACGCCGATGCTGTTGACCTGCCGGTACGACTGCAATTGCATACAACACAATGAACGTCAGCCACCATTACTACATCTAGTAGCAGCGTTCACACCTTCGACACGGTTACTATTGCTCTGGGGCCATCGATCTTTTTCCCTCAGCGTCAAATGCGGCGGATACCATGGACGGATCAGCGCCAGGCGGACAAGCCTCAACGTGGTCCGTTCCCACAGAGGCTACGGCCGATCATGATGGTGACGCTAGTGATGATTATTATGGTGGTCGTGGTGATGGCGTCGATGATGATGGTACCGGTGATGGTGATGATGATGCCGCCAGCATCCGTAGCGGCCGCCGCCGGTACCGTATCTGGCAACGGCTTGAGCTATTGCTGGTTTTTCTACAAGCGCTTTACCGTGCGTTTCTCAAATAACGATTCTGTTCGTTTGCGGTGATTCATTCCACACAACAACCCATTCGTTCGTTGCTTCGTACGAACAACCCGTGCTCGTCCGGACTGCTGGCCGTTCCGTCAGTCATCGCTTGCTGCTTGAGCTCGCTGCTTGGTACTTATCTGGCTGATGCCACGGACGATGTTATTTGTATGTTCCATCTGACCTGGCAAAATGTTTATTCTGTGCGGTGTGGCCAACGGCTGACGGATCGAACAGGCAGGCAGGCAGGCAGAGAGCCATCCAACTAGAAAGGCTGCCAGCGAGGAAGCAACGGTAGAGGCATCGCTCAGCAATCTGTCGAAAGGCCGTAGCCACGACTGCCAGTGAATACTATTACGTAGAGCAGCAGTACTCGAGCGAGCATCCGCCAAGAATTGAACGGGTGGCCGCCACTGGTGCCGATTAAGCCGGCGCCACCGCCAATGCTGGCAACGATAGCAACAACACCAGCTGGTGTAGTATTTAGCTAAAGGCATCAATTCGACTTGCTTCGTCGTGCGCATTCGTGCGTCTACGTGAACGTATGTATATATACGTGTGTCTGGGCATGTATTGTTTGAGCTTGTTGTTACGTCCGTACTGTTCTTTCATAGCGCTGCTATCATATGATTGTTATTATATTCGTAGGATGACTAGCGTGCGGCCGGCCACAGCAGAATCGCTAGCGGCTGTAGAATTGTTGTTGTTAAGTGCTGCTGCTGCCACTGCCAGCGATCTTGTTGTGGGCGCCAACAACTCTGAGGACCGAGACTGGCGCGACTAGAAACTGCTGTTGTTACTGGAAATGAAGCCAAGAGATAGGTACCTTCGGACTGCAAGGCCACCGGTAGGGTTACACTCAATGAAGGAAGATGTGCCTTATTTGCTTGCTGTTCGTATCAGACTGATTGACTGGCTGTTATCATTAGGCTAGATGGGTAAATAAGAGAGTCAGGATGCAACGGCCAAAAGCAAGAAAGAAGCGACATAGCTGGGTCTTTATAACGATGGGTGGAAGACAGAAGAGTCGTAGCAGTAGCAAATATGTAGGTTAATCGCGCCTGCCATGAACAAGTAGTAAGCCATTTTATATAGAAGAATGATGAGGAAAAAGCTACAATTAGAGGGACTCGGAGAAAGACAGATAGCCATAAGTAAACTTGCAAATCAGGACGATTTGCAGGACAAGTCCACAAACAAAATCCCTTCCGGAAGTCCGACACTAAAAAAAAGCGTAAAAATCTCCCCACTATACGGTTAGTTCATTGTGCAGAATCAATGCATTCTATGTTGATTGTAGATCGAACACTTTCTGATGAAATAAGATGGTACACAAGTATTTATCTTAGTCGTAGCATACGTTGATTTCACTTGGGTATTGTAGAGGCCACCAAAAAGTTTTAATCACATCGATTTCGAACCCGGTAGGCTGATATTCTTCTATGCTAAGCCACAGATTCGACCAAACTCGCATAAATGGTATTATTTAAATGCAAAATAACGTTGCTGTGACTTTTGTTCGTTCTAGTCTCCTGTAGAAACGTACCTTGGTTGAACAAGGTCTTCACGCTCACCACAGATTTATCCGTGTTATGTCGCTCGGTTTCTTCCCAAAGACATGCGGTTTCACTTATAAAGACTCACTCGCTTGCTAATTTTTTTCACTCATTCAACAGCGCGTATTCTTTGGTGTTTTTTTTTTTTTAGCTGAAACTCGACAGCGTTTTGTTCTCTCTTTGTCCGCTATTATGTTTATTGCTTGCATGCTCGCTTTCATCAGCTTCTGGGTTGCCGTCCAATATCGCTTTTAGGCATTTTATGAGACGGCTGACTAGCTCCCAGCACGAAACGAAGTGTATCTCTTCCCGGGTTCGAACCTAGATCACAGCGCTTTCGTCAGCTTATGCGCGCTAAACTAGCCCAGCTTTTTCCGCACTTTTTTAGCTCTGTGCCTGTAGACTTCCCGTTCCGAGGAAAAAATCGAGTCACCTGCATAAAGTGTATATGTACTGAGTGACAGAAAAAGAGAGAGCTAGAAAGACCAGGATAACGGGACCAAAAAGGACACAACCGGCTCGCAGCAGCCACTGACACCGAGCATGGCGGCTTCCTGCTGGTAGCGCGCACAGGTACCCGCTATACCGGCTTCTCGCTACCTGATGCCATCTGATTTGAAACTCGATCGTCACAGGGCACTTGATTGAAATTAGAAACCATCCTAATGGCGGTGCACTCCTATTTCTATACTATGGTAGCGACAGGAGTAGCAGCTAACCGATGGAAGCTGTTGCCATCTTCTTTACAATGTCGTCGTCTTCGATTTGCGATTGAGTACTTTGCAAGTAGACAGCAGGGAAGAAAACTTACTGGCTCCTGCTTTTCTCCTGCCATTTCGCACTTAATCGGCTCCCGTCTTCGAAGAAAACTTCTCCTGGTCCCTCACCAAGAGATTCTACCTACTGGTTATAGCGCACACTATTCTACAAACTATAAGAGTATTCTTGCCATACAGGTTTAATATCTTGATACTCGGGTCTCATTGGTTTAGTCCCTGATGGTGTGGGTGAGCCATGAAAGCCTCTTCGACAGTCGTTGCCGACGAGGATCCAGAAGGGCCAGACTATGCATCGCTTACGAAGCATAGAAAGTACGAAAAATAGGGAAATTACAAGCGGTACTGAAATTGGAAAATATGCAGGCAAATCCCATAGGAATATTACAACATCTCTATTATTATGTTTATTGGTTTACGACAATGGGTGGAACGTTACAAGGTAAGAGGACACCCCCTAGTTACGGCGCCATAAAATTAAGCTGCTGCCTCAACAACGAGGTCGATGTGTCCGCAATGAGATGAACTTCCAGCATTACCGTCAATACCCCCATTACGTTCAATTAAAAGGTTTTAAGTGAGCCATTTGTACTAGTATTCAAAAATGTTACTTTTTATGTATGCCTATCTTGGTTCACCTTTGATTAAATCTCACAGATGCCTGAGAGAGCATGCTGACAATAATATTTACATAATCTTCACTGCTATGACCGGCGAACAATATGGCAAGATAATACAGGTGATATTAAGGTCTAATAGATTTGAAGGGAAGTCGTAAGGTGGCAAACTCGACTGACATATGGTCAATATATAGATCAAAATTGAGCGAAATACCATATCAATAATACTGTTTGATTTCACTGCGCCTACTTCTGTACAGCGTAAATATATCATATAATTGTCGTATTAATAAAAACTTCCTCGATAATGACTCGAACTACAACAGAACCGTTAGAGAATATACCTATATATCTAATTATACTGCAACTTATTACAATAGTCATATATAGGTCACTGTTTTACTTTACAGAGTTACAAAGCGATGGCCTCGTAAGCTGAGATTCGAGTGCACACCTTTTCGCCAAATGTGTTCTTTGCGTCATTCCTTGTTGTGTTAGGTAGTATCCACATAAATCCTTCCGTCTGACAAATTTCTTTTAGTACCGCAAGATGTTAGGGCAGGATCATTTGCCTGGCCGTCCTTATCGCCCCTGTTCTTTATTTGCTTTAAGCTGAATCACCCTCAAAGCCTAGGTGTATTAATATCACTCAATTACTTTCCTTTCAGCCACAATGGTAATAGAATGTTAAAGTTTGCCAAATCAACTTGGCTAAATTAAACTACGGTACCCATAGCTAATAGCAGCAAGGACATCATTTACTATCCGTCTCCTGCCTCCTGATCGGCGTTATGCCTATGTAGTAATCTACGTCAACACTGCCTTTCTTTGTGTAGCGCCATGTACTTACGGTAACAGCGTCTGCTGATATACGTAGGTGCGATGACTAGCTACCTTCTTTTTGATCTACAAAATACTGAATCGCCCTTAAGTCTTTAAACATAATGCATACGTATGTAACCATGTACGGGCTTGCACGTTTGGGGTTCTTCGATATCTCGATTGGATCCTGCTTTCCACTTCCTGCAGTGCCACTTTCGGACATAAAGTCGACGGCCAAGTCCCTCCCCATTGCTTTGCTGTGCTAGCTAGTCACTTGGTATATAAGAGCAATTCGTCGGATAAGTTAGCTGGTAGCTATAGAAAGTTAACAGGAAGTTGTTTGTTCATTGCGTGCAAGCTAGATAATCGAATAACCGAGTAAGAAGTTAAGAGGGTAGGTAAGTAAGTGGTAAGTAAGGTAGAACTGAAGTTGGTAGAACGTTTGTTGCCTGATGGGTTGCCACTTATTGTTGTCAACTAGCTTCCACGCGGTAGCAGCGTTAGCCGCTGGCGCGTGGCGCTTTTGGTGCCGTTTGTCGTTGAGTAGGGAGTTAGGGGAGACAGGAGTGGCTATCTAGGCCAACCTGACTGTTCGCTTTGCAGCTGCTTCCGCTTCTGTGTCCGCTGTGGCGTCCGTTATTGACGGTGGCAGTTTGGAGATTATTTCAGGACAAGACCGGCTAGTTCGGAAATCATGGTGGTTGTACTGAATGAACTCTAAGTATCAACGGCAGCAGCATCCGCGGGGAAGGGGATCCGCTGAAGATAACATCAATATCAGCAACAAACGCAACTTTTCAGAATTTATGTGGATGACTATTCTCACGCGGTTCGTTTTTACCTTCATATTTGGCTCGCCAATCGTCGTCGCCACTACTTTTGCTACTGCAACTATGGTTTAGTGGACAGTATGCCAAGCAACGAAGAGCTAACCGCATTGACATAATGATAAATCCACTCCCCTACAGATGGTCACACGTGTCGGTAGCGAACGCAAAGCCACATATGCCATAGCTGAACGCAACTAAGATAAACCGCTCAGCGCCAGGCACTGATCGATCGAAGGGACTCATCGAAGCTATCAACAAACGTAATGAGTGTTACACGTTAGGTTCGCGGCTTGATACCCTATCTCACTTAAGCTGCGTTTAGAATGCTCAAAGGTACTATCTAAAATAGTCGTATCTGCATGAACGGGAAACAAAAGCTTAATTATTTCGTCAACCAATCAGTCTGGAACTCAATCTTGCTCTATTATCAGTTTTTCATTGATGGTAAACCAGATGTTTCAAGTAACGCACGGCTTTTGGCTGGTGGAGAACATCGGTTATTTTACTCGCAGACGAAATGTTGCATTTATAGAAACGGTACCAGATATAGCAGTCAAAGTACAATGCTTTACCTATTATAAATACGTTTACATGTACCCGACTAGAGTAGAACCGAAGATCTCCTAGTTGCGCGTCCCCGGCACTAGCTGCCTATTTTTTCATGATCAATGTAATTAACAATAAAGCGTTATGATCTTACTTTCCTACTTACCCTTTGCCTTAGATATCTGGTTTAGGTGTAAATATTGTAAGTTTAATTCATTAAAAAACAAAATAAATTCAATGTTTTTGTTCGAGCAAACGACTTTCAAAAGCGTATTTTTGGACGTCTCTGTCGTTCGACTCCTTCATTGCCCGTGCAATTACCATGCGTTTCTGTTCTGTATGTTCGATTGAACAAAATGCTTTAAAAATCTCCAATTGCCAACGGAAGAGGGGCCAATAACGCAGTGGCTGCTGGACGAGCGCGGCAGTGTGCGCCGTAGACGCTATCACTAATCGCTACTTAACCCAGAAGCGCTGAGAGTTCGGAACTCGTTGAGTCGACGTTTCTTACTCTCGAGGCCGGTTCACGCAAGCCGACACGAGCAGCAAGCAGCAATCAATGGTAAGTGTAGGACCTAAGATTGCTAATACCACCGCTGCCACCGGTAACGAAGTCAGTGGATGTTGAAGCTACACTTATCTCTGGTTCTTAGTATCTGTACGTTTTTCGGACTTCAAAAAGCTGCCCTGAATAAATAGGATGACATCTCAGCTTTTGCACTATTCTGCATTTGCCAAAAAAGAATTCGCTGTTGATTTGTACTTTTGTTCTTTGGATGTTTTCTCCTGATACGCTAATGCAGTCCTTTTTCTAGTTTACCAGTGCACGTTGCTACATGTTACAGCTATAGCCGGACAGATTAATCAATAACTTCATCTGAGCTGCACAACTGACGTACATAGTATTCCAAAGGAGTTTCGCACGATAGTCGCAAGCAGTTGATGTCACACTGAATGTTAACTTTCGACAAGTGTTCCGACCCAATAAAGCTGGGTAGAATTCTCTAGCATTTGTAACGCTCACAACCCTCATTTTTCTAGAAAGCTGTTTTTATGACTGCTAATGGCTTTTGAGCTTTTATGGACGTGCGTTCTCGCCATCTGTAAAGATCGAGGCTGATGGCTCAAGCTCTGTCGTATGACATGTATAGTTTGAGCCCGCGTCGAGTTTAGCTTGTGGAGATAACCCAGGAAGTCTCGCTAGACGTCTCAGGTAGCACCGGTAAGGCTCGATACAAAATTAAACGTAAACAAGGTCTTATATATATATTAGTACCGAAGGGACGCGACAGATTTCCTCGGTGAGCTGGGATCGAGCAACAGGGAGCAATGATGTTATAGCCTGCTTACCTAATACACGTTTTACGTTCGAACGAAATAAGCGGCGAGCATCCTGGTTCTAACAGTATTTATCCAACAATGATACTTCGACAATATAGTCATGCTGCTGTAGGTTCCTCTCGGAAACGTCAATGACGTCAACCTGTACTCAATAGATATCACGGTATATCTATAAATTGTCTAATCTCTATTCTATTGAACGCTCTCGCTCTTATACACATATAACCACACAAGCGTACGCCGTAAAAACAGAATTTACACAAGTATTACAGTCAACGGACCACAATTTTGCTGATGCCGTTCGCCTCTTGGCATATTTAATTGCTTAGAACAGAAACAGTGAAACTAGCTGGCTGACATCGAACTCGCTTGAACATATATCACCATAGTGGTGGTGGTGGTGGTGGTAAAACGAACGATCACAGTGTAGACGTGATAGTAGCTTGTTGATTTGAGTTTAGCTACCCTTCGTCCTCTTCTTTGCCCACCTGTAAAATTTACGTTTGTAATCTTTACGATTCTGTCTCCTACTATGTTGAGTGTTCAACTCATTTCTATTGCCGTAGACATTTTATAATTTTCAATTCTATATTTTAGCAGATTGACTAAAATTTTAGGTCCTGAAAAGCGAGCCTTACCTGCCTGTGTATAGCCGTATGTATCGGATGTGTATCTTTATTAAGTTATACTTATGTTGAACATCTGCCAGACACCCATGTGTGGTTGTGACTGTCCAATCGTAAGTTGGCAAATGATATCAAGATCTTTCGTAATGTTTGCCCACGTTGGCACTCTAGTTTAATTTGGGTAAACGACATTGCGATGGATCATTCAGCCTATATACTATTGATACGATCCAATGACGCAAATGCGCGTACAAAATATATTATCGGCCGTGACACTTCGACTCCATGTTGACTCCAAGGTGTATTGCCGTTACATTGCGTCATGGTCTATACGGGACAGGCGCGATTGGGCGTTATATAATCTTAAGGACATACATGCTCTCACTTTTGAACCGTGGATGAATGGACTAAAACGTATTTTTTTAATGCAACAAATCGGTTACCTATAACAGTGGACGCGTGGGGCTGTACTGATATAAGAATGTCGTATCCAGAGAATACATGCAATATATATAGGTATTTGTGTTTTGCACAAAAATTGCACCCTTCAATTCAATGGCAGAGCGGGCATGAGAAAAAAAAGAAACGACAGTTGGCCCGTATAAATATTTCGAGGAGTTGCTTAAAAACAAAGTTCTGCTTTCATCGACAACATCGCCTTCTACATTTATAAGCGCTAAATCGTGCAGTACGATAGCAGAAATAGCGACCGACGGGACGTTGATACTACTGATATAACAACGGGTCCATTCCGAGTAAAAAAGTAATGAATGATACGCCATTGACGTAATTTAGTAGTCTATTTGGTTCGTGCGTTCGTCGGTGTTTGCTCGAGCCGCTGTTGGTATTCCCGGTACAACGTTATTCAGTACGTGGTAGCGTGTTATTACTATTAAACTTTTTTCATTTTTCCAGGGTCATTTCACGAGTGAGGCACTCCGGCTGCGGCAGAACAGTCAGCTGGTCATTAATGGACGGCGGCAACGGAAGTCTACTGGTGGCAATTAGTCGAAGTCTTCGACTCGGATCGTGAAGCTGTTTCTCAAGCCGCCAGCGCGTCAACCGGCCCGATTTGCGTGATTGCTGGGCGCTGAACATAGCATCACCACGAGTAAAGTCAATTGAAGGTTACTTTAGTTCGATACGAGCTATTGGCTGGTAACGAGGGGCCTGCTAGGTTTTCAGATACATAAAACTAAAACTGGGTTATCGAGAAAGCAATCGGGGTTTTTCAGGACCGTCAAGAAAAAGAGTAAGAATTATTGAGGCAAATAAAGGAAAAGCAACGTAGTTTTATCCAGTAAAACGAAAACCATGACTGCAGAGTACCACGTTTGGAGCTAGAGTGGCACCACTGTGTAGCACACGTACGTGGTGCAACTACAGTGGCTAGATCTACTCCGGTGATAGTTTTCTTGCTCATACGAAGTCGGCACATAGTATAAATTGCGTATATGTGATGTTTTACGCTTGAGGTCAGAACCTGTAGTAAAGGACTCATATGAAAAATAGTTCTAACGGCAAGATCTGGATCTGGTCATCCATGGGCTGGGCAACAAGCCTTGAAAAATCGAAGTTCAGTTATTATTTCAAGTTCATTTCTAAATAGTTGATATGCTGTATATTACACCTAGATAATGTATACCAACTCCGGACTTCTCTAAACAGAAATGACGCATTTGATTCTTGAAGTATATTTTGCCCTCGTTTGCCCCACTTGGCTAAACCTTTTTCAAAAGATGTCACCTAAGATCGACCAATGGCCAAACCAGTGATTTCCTCTGGATTTTTCTCATATATGTTCTTTTCCTTGTTGTCCTTCCTCATTGAGGTTAAATTTCCTTTCCTTCCACTGAAATCATTTCTTCCTCTGATGCAATAACAGTAGCTTTAAACTGAATAAGCTAACAAAAATCGATGCCGTGTTCACCTGATTGTTTCTCAAGAAAATACATATGGTTTGTTGAGAAAGTATTGACTGTGAAGCCAACATTGAAGCAAACATTTTTCATATATGAAGATAACAATAATCACTAATAAAAATGATTAATGATCCGCTGCCATTTCTTCGACATTACCTTAATGCTATCATTGTAATTCTGTAGTTTCTAAACGGAAGTGATTTTTGCATCCTTCCGTTGAAATTAACAGAATTAGGGGAGCTTTGCAAGGACCAAAACAGACGACAGTATGATGGCGCAGGATCTGGGCTATACGGGATGAAAATTCCCCATGCAAGTTCTCTTAAGTTTTGCCAGCTAGCGTCATTGGGACGCTGGAAGACGACATCACCGGTTCTGCAGACCAGTTCCGGTCAATTTTTTATCAGTGACTTGTTGCAGTCTTATTGGTTATTGATATGCCCTGGATCATAGTTTTGATTAGAGAACAACAACCCATATGCACGATTCCTCTTCGACCCCACCAAACACATCATATTACCTCCTTTGGCGCCAGTCTCAGCTTTGCTACAGAATGTCGGGTGTATTTGTTATGTTTTTTTTATTTGCGCATTATTATTACATGTAATCCACCTCTGATGCCCCACAATAATGGACCGTTCGAGGAATGAATGGCTTGACTTCGTTACATTTCTATAGGGTTCCATAAATGAAAGTACGATCATGTTCGAAATGAATTCGCTTTCTTCAAATAAATTCAAAGTGTCAGAGCGCGGATATTTAGCCCCTTGGCACTATCATAGTGATTTACGTGTCGGTACTGCTCGATATTCCCAATACTTCATAAGCTCAATTTGTAACTGGCTAACCACTAGGAGAAGCGTCTCTTTCGTTGAAATTCTCAGAACAGAACTATTATTTGTATCGTTTCTTTTCAATAACGCACCTTGACCATGGGCAGGACAAATCTTTTTATGGACTCAGGCGGCATATGCGCCTTTACCGTAATGAAATCTTAAAATAAAATGCATTTTTACGGAAATTTCACTTATCTTTGAGACGCTATACCTTAGATTCGGAAAGAGGCATTCCAACAATTTTAGCACACCTACTACTGCCAGATGTGGGCTTTCCGGCGAGACCCATATTACCAGAGATAGCGAGCCATTCACCTAAAAAAACGGTCAACGCGTTTTTGACAACCCTATATATATATATATCTATCTATCGACACCGAACAGTTATTTTCTCACATCACATACGCGTCTCGTTCGTCGTGAAGTAAAGGAAGGTATTTACATGTATAGATATAAATCTGTGTGTGATCATCTAATGACTATTTTACTCCAATATAAACACGCTTCACCGACGGCTATGCATAACGCCCTCTATCGACAATGGAGCAAACAGAAAGAGCTTCATTACAAGTTGCTTGCTTGTGGTTAGTCCTCGTCAGGACGGGCATTGCCTCTGTCGGTTCTCCTGCCCGCTGTTAATACTAATCATTTAGTACTCAGTTGATCTTGATTTTAGTACCTTGTTCTATGAAAATTCGCATAATCGGTCAAAACGTAGCCAGTTGTGACGAATGCTTGTTCACTGGCATTGTGGTCTCTGTCACGACGAGCGCGTTCCCTATTATAAGGTGTACCTCTCCGAAACAATGAACACCCAAAAAGAATACTTTTTATAGGTAATATTGTTTTATTAAGAGTAGTAGTTTTGTTTACCGCTTCTTTTCTTTCTAATGTTAGGCTGTTACGCATCTTTCTCTTTGCTGCAGTCTGACCATTGTCACCGTCTAGCCGGTCCATGAAATTCTACCTCGAATTGAATTCAAACATTAAAGCCGATAGACTGCCCGTCTTTACCCTTTACCTAGGTCCAAAATTTAGTGAAACAATCCGAAGTTTGGCATATAGGATATAGTTGAGCCTACTGTTTAGGGGTCGTTTGATCAGTTAAAAAATGGCATCTTCAATTTGGAGAACGTACTGGCTCGACTTGTGGTGTCCAGAGACGATCATCATCCTGAGCCAGCTTCGAGAGTAATACAGAGTATGAAGTAGAGTTGTCGCGGTAGACGATATACATTTGTTCGGCTGCTTTGGCAGCTGCACTTCTGTAGCCTGAAACCTCGGAAGCGCCGCGAATTCGTTCGTACTTCAATCTACACATCTACTACTTTGAAGTCGGAACTCCAGAAAAAATTACGCGATTTAGTCAACGAACGAGCTCCTCAACGACACAACGCTCGACTGCAACGGACGATTATACAAAACGAAATTCGAAAAAAGACGCCACGAACAAAAGCGGCCATTAGCAGTTCAACACATTGTACAGGACCATATATACGTGTATATATATTTTCTTGTGACTATTGAGAAATAATAAAACTTTTAAGTGGCCCTATCTACGTACAGTGCCGCCGTCTGTCTTCACAACCTATTTGGCCGGCTTTATATAAACATCGACTCTGTTAGTCAGTCAGTCAGTCAGTCAGTCTGTCTGTCGCCAGACCGAGCAGGGGAGCCCGAGGCGAATCGCTGAAAAGCGCACAAAACAGCAATATCAGCAGTGATTGGCTTGACCTGTGTGAATAAAAAAAAATTAAAAAAGGAAATTAAGGCCTCTCACACTACTACTACTACTACTGCTGTTGCTACGACAGCGATCGTAACCAAGACAACATCCGAGCGCCACCCGAACAAGCGTTCGCGGGAGCGACCCAACGTAGTCGACCATCCTCCACTGGCTGCTGATGACCAACCGGCTATATGCGCATAGGTGATACGAAACAAAGTGATTGTCGATTATGCTTTTCTCTTCATTTGCTCGTCGTTTTTGATCTTTCTGTCTCCCTTTGGGTTGCTCGCTCGTCCTTTTTGCTTCCACTGTTCCCCCGCAGGCGTAGTTATGAAAGTACCTCAACCGCCGCCACTGAGCGTCTGTTCATATATTTGCGTCCATATTTCTATGCATGTTTGTGTGTCTGCGTGTGTCTCTGCCCGGAACGAGCTACACAGTCGGTGAGTCAGGCTGATCACACTGGCGACAACAGACGCGAACAGCTCTAATACTTCAAGCAGCAGTAGCGGTGGAGCAATTTATTTCAAGGCTTACAAAGCACCGACGGAAGCGGCGGCGGCGGCGGCAGCAACAGCGCCGTCGCCATCACTGCTAGCAACAAGAACAGGCATATACGTTGGCACTAATGATGCCATCATGGCCACCAGCATGGGCGGCAGTAGCGGCAGCGCCGTACCAGAGCAAGCCGATCCAGAGGCAGGGAGAGAATCAAGACACTGCCCGATTGCTCTACCATATGTATAGGGTGTAGAGTAGCAGTGCCCAGAAGTATATGAGATACTACTTATTTATTGGGGTTGACTAGCTCGCCGGCAGACTGCGCAGACAAAATAATAGCCATTGCTTATATACAATAAGATGACAGCGCACGATACAGTAAGGTAAAAAGTGAGAGAGAGACTTCCAGCAAGCGAAAATGATCGTATAACAACGTTTATCTAATTTAATAACCGGAAGTTTATTTTTGTGAATATATATATATTGTGACTATTTTCAGTCGTTGTTCTAGAGTGGGTTTCATGTTCACGTCTGATAGAATTGTTAGAGTCGTCTCAAAGTGAACTTACCTGCCAGAAACGCTGAGGACGGTTGTTGTGCATTTGGTAAAATATCTGGGTCAGCTACTGTTCTCTTTTGTAGTAATGATATGGTCGAGCTAATGACTAAACGTGTTTACATTTTTTAATACTGGAAGACATTTATCCTGTTTATGTGTCTATTGTATTTCCTTTACAATCCATCGCACACCTTTCGACGGATTACCTTCGTCACATGCGGTAGGCGGGCCGTACACCGGTCTCTGCTTCCAATCAATTTTTTCGGCTAGAATTTTAGCAGTTCCTAGCTTCGCCATCACCGATGCGCCAGGCAGTACAAGCCGATACAGGTTCCTCCATCATTTTGGGGTAAATGACATATTAAATTAGATCCTACTCCCATTATATGTATATGTATAAGATAACCTTATGTAGACACCATCAGTTATTTATCCTTATACCATCATATTAGAGCGCGGTCGTAGATAAGCCTTGTGCTTGTTTTACAATAACTAATCAAAAATAATGGTCGCAGATGAATCTATATTCAATTCGGGTTATACTTGCAGGACCTGAACCTACAGAATATGTCTCTAAAGAGATTTGTTCCGGCTGTATTTTTTGCAATATACTACTTCAAGGCGTTTATAAGGCCCTAGCCCATTAGATGCAACAGTTAGATGTACTGACACACAGTTTTAGATATTTTTGTTTATCTATCGTCGGATTGCGCGTGCCGAACTACACTGGTTTTGTACAAAACGATCATCTGCCTTTCTGTCTCTATATTGCCTAATCTGGGTTATTTTCTTCACCGCTGACCTTACGGCCCAGCTGTGTCATCACAATACAGTTAAGGTAGAAAACGCTAGTCTGTTAAGCCTAAGGTTGTTACCTACCTTTAGCAGGTTGGGTACGCGCATCGCTTTGCAAGGGTGTTACCTCTTTCAAGATATTTTCGTTCAAAGTTCTATTTATCCTCTATCATTCCAAGCCGGTCACAAGCTCCCTTAGGCCTTTTTATACCTAATTCCTACCTTTATCTCTATTGGAGTTCCTCGTAAAATGACGCGTAATTGAGTGATTAACGTCATAGCGATGGGTTCCTGCAATATAATGCCCGTAGTGAAATCTCTTTTTATGGAAAGAAGCTCTTTCGATATATTTAGACACGCCTGACACGTGCATATCAATTTAATATGTACTGTAATTTCTACAGCCCCAAAAAAGTCCGATGTAGCTAATGTGCGGTTTTTCGTCTTGAATGCCTAGATGAAACTTACCAAAGTTCATGAAGTAAAAGTTTATTTTACTTAACAGTAGTTTAACGGCATTTTGTTTCGCGAATTAGGTCAAGATGGCTTGACAATCGTTTCGCTAGGTAATCCATTGATGAACCTTGATAACAGTCGTAAGTCACAAACGAATCGGTATCTAATCTCTAGAAGCTGATACCTAGCCAGTCAAAAGCTGACTGGAGTAACTATGCTTAATCAATTCGCTCTCCGGCTGATTTTAATCTTGTTCTATGAAGATCACTTCCTCCTTGAAGACTTCATATTTCACGTATGTGTGTATTAGTACTTCCTCGAAACGTCTATCGGTACGCCACAATTCTCTAAACCGACGTCAACGAGCATCACACCGTGATGTCTGCTGGACCTATTCTTATTATCGCAGACTTTAGTACAGTAGAATTTCGCTTTTATACGATCATTTTACCTTAAGGTATACATCCGTTCACCGAGCCGTACGTGCTCCTTCTTCGCATTCGCGGCGTTCAAGAATAAACCTATATATCTCGTCCTACGTGTACACTCAAACGTAACATGTGCACGAATTCTATTATTATAATGTTGAGCAGATAGGGTTGGAAGGTTTCATTTTAGTTTCCCTCCCTTTTCCTTTCTCTATCACCCCAGCTTTCAATATATATGTTTTATCACTTGGAGATATTATATGCGTTGCTTGTTGGCAAAGGCCATCGAGTTGAAACGACCCGGGACCATGCTGGGCCCAACGATCGGTGAACTAGCCATCTACCAAACCTAATAAGTGTAATATTCATTTAGTGAATTCACGTCCATAGGCTCTCGTACAGCGACCCCGAACTACCGGCGAACTACCACCGGCTGTACTCGCATAGGCTATACACAAATCGCCCGTATGTTGCTTTTACACAACGTGTACATATCAAGCCGTACAACCGTGCTCTATGTGTCTAATAGCAGCTACCTGCCTTTTCGTTTGTCTGTGTATATATATGAGCGTTTGTATGTAGCCTTTTACCGTACATCTGTGAATATAATTATTAATTGTTGTGCTGTCATGCAATTTTCGTAATTGAGCGACATTATTGCCTTTCGTCGTCGGCCCCTCAGTCGTTTGTACCCCGCTCTATTTCCACTTCTGTGTTCCTCTTTGAGGGTAAAAATGTAAAGGTAAAAAAAAAGAGCGCTCAATACTGACATTCTGAGTGTGCAAGCGACTCCTGTACAGACAGCGACTGAACCTTCCGTCTGGATCTGAAAGAATGACAACAAAACGAAGACCACGGACACAGATGGTAAATGAGGTACCGACTTTTTTCTGGGGAGCAGGGGCTGCTCTCATGGCTCGTTGACGCTTGGGGGCTACAGTGTTGATGCAGCTACATATATAGTGCCTGCACTATCAGGTAGAGGCGAGGGGTGAAGCTTGCTTTAAAGTCTATGTATACCTGTAGTAGCTCATGGATACAAGCTGCTAGCCCGCTTGAGGTTTTTAGCCCAGTCCATAGCAATAACGGTACGGCATCGTAGATAATGCGGAGATAGACTAGCAGCCGTGCATAACATTCTATGTATACGCCGCGCTACGCATAGGGACGTACCTATGAACTGCGAAAAGAAAGTGCAAGTTACTCGTGTATTTGTACGTACCAAGTACTAGGCGTAGTGCAGACGTATTACACGAAACCGGAGGGAGAAGGCAAAAGAGTGAGGGAGAGAGAAAGAATAAAAGTAAAATACTACAAAAGTGAAACCGTAAGCTCCATTGACAATGTTCGGTGGAGGCAGCTGTCGGTGCCGTTACGTACTCATGCGCGCTTCAGCAACAGACGACAGCCCTCGTGGTAGTGTAGCTCTATTGGGCTCGTAAAGTGGCCCCGGGCTGTTTTTGCAGGCAACGCTATGTCTTGTGGCATATATGTCGGTGCGTACGGTTAACCACACAAATTCGTACTAATGGCGGCTGCTGCAGCTCGTAGTGATCATAGCGACGACAGCGACGACGATGAGGATGTTGTCCTTGTCGGTGGCGATAGTGATAATGATGACGGCACTGATGCAAATAACGGTCTCGTTTGCATGGTGCTGAGTAGTGGAAACGCGAAGCATAACCATACCACTCATCTCGTGGTACTTACAGACCGACAGATAAATGGACGACAAAGAAAAGGGCCAACGAGCGTACGCGATGTCCGCGTGTACATGAAATATGCACAGCAGCACAGCTACTCACTGTGCAGAACGCCTAGACCGGAAACCGCAATGCTGACGATGACTGCCTACCTGATGGCGACACCTATATGGCAACAACAGCGCTGCTTGTCTTCTGTCTATCCATCCATCTTATTTCACTGCCCGTACCATACCGAAGCAGCAGCAGCGGTGTTACCGATGAGATAACAGATCATTGGCGGAGATGGTCGCTAGGTCATTATTTCAAAAGACGAAGAGAAATGCTGCTTAAACGTGGGTCCCCTAAACAATCGCACAACACCGCCTACCCTATTCCTATGACAGTTGGCCATGCAAGACGTACGGCACGCATGCCCAGGAATTTGACGTCAGGCTGTGGCAGCTTTTTGAAGTGCCAGCAGCAGCGAAATGACTGAACCACTTCACAAAAAGTTTCAGCCTTGTGAAGATTATACGATGATATGTGACGGCGACCGTGCGAGAGCAGTGAGTTTCGTATGTGCTCTTTGTGTATTTGCGTCTATGGGTCTTGTCAAGCCACCGCCTCGACATGTACAAACTATGTACATACTTGATTACTATGTTGAAAGCGTTTGATGTTTTTGGCCACAGACAGGCTCAGCGCTTAAGAGACATAGAACGAAGGCGAGACGAAATCATTGAAAACGTACAACTATTTGTGAAGTCGATGAAAACAGAAAGAAACGTATGAAAAAGGGAAGGCATATCTATTTATGACAATTTTATCAAAAATCCAAAGAATATAAGTCATTAATTAAGACGATTCTTCAGAGGTGCATCTACCAAATAATGGAACAACTCATATAGTTTTCAATTTCATCCCAGGAAGGCGAATTCCTATGAATACTATTACGGGTCATTATTTCGTATTCTACCGATTCTATCTCTATGTACTCTAATAGAATTAGCCAGCTGAATCTGAACAGCTGAGCCATAATAAAAACGCCCAACGACAGGAATCGAGAGATTTACAATACGAATAGAGGCATCAGTGTGAGTACAATATGTTTATCGGCTATGTGATCGATCAGTTTATGACCTGCAAATACAGAAACCATTATCTCGTCCCACTCACCTTCATACAGGAAGCTAAGGCCCTCTACTGTTTGAAGTGAACGCAAGTGGAGTGCTCTATCTTTGATATGTACCCCATCTAACTCCTAGCCAGCTAAAGCAACCGCAACAATAAGAACAATACGAGGGGATCGAGTTGTCAAAGCTGATTGAGGATATTGAAAAGGACGGGACAAGTTACGTTGGCGACTTTGTCCTGCAGTGCCGCCTTCATTTGAAAAAAGATTTCTATCATTTCGTTACAAAGCATTCTAATCAATGTATCCCTGTGTTGTCAATGTTATTAGCCTGCCGCGTTGTGTGGTAACCTTCCTCTTTCTATGCAGGAAGTAACGTATGGTCACCTCGCTGTTGATCTTTTCCTACCGAATTTTCTTACGATGTCGCTGTCTGTTACAGTTTTCCTCGCAGATCTCTTGCAATTGAATCATTGGCCGTGTTATATAACACGCGGCTCTAATATTGGCCTAGCAAAAACAAACCACTCTAAACTGGGTTGAGATTCGTTTGCATCATTATCTCACAAGACTGTCACAGGATCAGCGAAAGTCGCAACTAGAAATGTTTGACGAGACAACCTTAGGCCATTCCGGTAAAATGAATCGGTGATGACGCTTCTATCGCTTCCATATCTACCAACTTCCATTTTCCGCTATAGCCTCGAGACGCCTTTTTCTACACTGATTGCTAAATATTGGCTTCACATTTGGTCTCAACGTAGGAGTACTTAAATCACTATTCTGTGCGACCCGCCAACCGAAGTTGTCAACAATAGATTGAACTAGACATTGGTAATAAATTTATAGCATAGTCTTTCATACTTTTGAAATCTACCTGTCCGTTTGTCTGTCTGTCTGTTCTATCGACGCTCCTTCGGACTGCTACCACTATACGCTTGACTGCTGCAATGACTACACTGATGACTACGAATTGATCCGCGTGACGTTATTATGGCTTGTCTTGGAAGGTCTCTTGGTATTCAGCGGTCGAACTTAGTAGGAATAAATGGCCTAGCTGGTCTTCAAAATAGCGTGTTAGCGTCCTGCTGGCAGTGGGCCGCCATTGCCCTCGCGGCCCATACATCGCTGAACAAATGAACGTCAATTTCGCTTGCGTATGGATGCGATATTCGAAATGATGATGATGACATAGCTTCATTAAGGCCGACCGAAGCTAGCCACCAGCTAAATAACCGTATCACAGCAGTGTCCTGCACGTTTGCCTTCCACAATACATGTGAAGGGATTCTTGAAACTTGGACCCCCAAGTAAAATGAGCAAACAAATCGGAACGTTCACTCATAAGCTACGAACTAAACGCCATGATCATTTTACCAAAAATACTGCAAATGACTCTTTGTCGCTTCCGAACACTTCGTGTCAGATGCAGTATATACACGCTAGTGGATCATTCTATGCATTCGTATCTACGAGTATATTATTCAGAGTATTCAAGTTTACTGCGTATTACGAGTCGAGCACAACGGAGCTCGTGTTGAAGATCGAAAAGTGGGAACAGCCCAATTGGACACGCTAAGCAGAAGATAAATGGTTTATATTATATATATATATGTCATAATCTTTACAATTATCGAATCTCAAGCGTATTCGCATCAAGTGTTACACGTGTACGCCTTTATGGTGTCTTACAGAAACGTAGTGATTATCCATAAATTTGTCCCATAACTACCATTCCAAATACTATAAGTATCCATAAATAAGATGGGTAGTCCGAATCATGTTGATTCGGCTTGCTGTACGAGGCTGTAACTCCTGATTTGGATGTGTGCTATACGCCACGAGGGTGACAAATCGGTGGGCGATACTAGTCGCGTCGATACGGATTAGAGATCCGTGGTTCAGTCGTATCCTGCAACATGGCTATGAGGCGACTGAGCCAGGCATACTTCTTGTAATACTGACCGCTACCGTTCCGTCTAATTCCACAGTTAGGCTGTATGGCCGAGATAAGACGAAAGGCGGTACCAACACTCGGCCGATAGCGCGGTTCAACTCAAAGACCGCAGCAAAGGGATGGTAGCGGCTAGCCTTTTCTTTATTGGTACATTTCCTCCTTCTGGAAATCTTTGGAGAAATCTAGAAATCGAAATGGTGAGGGTTAATGTTTCTGTAAAAGGCGCAGCTCGGCGCATATTGATTTACAAGGTAGATATACGGCCACTTCCTGCGTCGATCTAGCTTTTCGCATTTAGCGAATGCACCTGAATGCTATTTTAACGGAAGTATGCAACAAAAAATAGGCTCCTTCAATAGGGCCCCCTGTCATGCCCACTACAATGCCTAGAAATATTGCTTCGTTCTGAGGAGAGCACAGAATCCTATCCAGGCTAATACGTGTGCCCACCAAGCGAGTCACAACATCTTTTCTGGCCAGATTGCTCTCTGGACCGATCAAAGCGATTGTCGTTCAATATGGCGGCCATGATGAGTGGGTACCTGCGTGCGACTCTGTCTATATATTTGCATTGCCCTCTCTAGATATCCGTTTTTCCCCGATACTAGCAGTCCCCAAACAGAGGATATTACGTGACAGCTGTCACTCGCCATTTTCTATCGTTCGTGCTCTCTGTACAGACTGAACCACAGCGGGAAGTGGCCGGCCGGTATTCGTCGATACGCGAAGCTAAACACTTGACATTAAGCAAAACTGACCACAAACAGGTTTTCTAGGGGAGCCGACACCGGTCGGCAAGCTTATTGTCAATAGATGTTTAATACCGTCGAATGTCTACTTAGTTAGCTGTTATATATATA
>NW_019213979.1:123275-161882 GCF_002532875.2 Varroa jacobsoni | reverse complement strand
CTTCGCCCGCAGAAATAATTTCAAAATATAAAATAGAAGACATGACCGTGTAGGATAAAATCATTTGCAGCTATAATGCGATTGAACCGTGAAAAAATTCTGTGCCCTTTACGATTACTTGTGTTGGGTATCGTTGGTATTGAAAACTTCTGGAATTTTCAAATTCAGTGAAGTTCTTTATAGGCTATTTGAATTGTCTGAATCTGTCAGATCTAAGCGACGCATTTCATTTCCGATCTAATTTTCCTTTAGAATTTAGCTGATAGTTTCCATATGATTTACTAAGTTAGCTTGATCCTAGTCTTTATTTGGAGCATCTTGAGGGCAATCATGAACAGTGCATCCAAGGCAGCCTGAATTGTTGAAGGCATAAGGTAATCTTCTTGGACTCAAAGAACTGTTGCTAAAATCTGTTGGCAGAAGAACAGTAAGGCAATTCTGATAATTTAATTAGCAAAGGCCGTGATCACATTATAGGCATTGACCGAACTTGTAAATGGTCAGGTCCACTTAGTACAGTCCAGCTTCTTCATTTACCTTTATAAAAGGTACCAACGGGCTCAGACGAGATGCAACCAACAGTGATATTTACTAGTAGGCGCATACGTAGCCTATAATCAAGGATATACAAACATTTTCACAATGCATTATTATTACTATATATTATCACCTTCAAATAGGACGCACTTAGCCACGGCAGGACATATCATCCGTGTGTTCACTTCCGTCAACGAGGTGTACCACAGTGACTTTGACCGGGATTCCGAGTTATCAAATTGCTGTTAATATATCGATTTCTCTTGTTAAGTTGACCGCATAAAAACTGGCCTCGAACAGTAAGAAATCGCTTAAACTATGATAAACTGCTTTAATTTCAACGAAATATCAGGAGTATAATTTACAAAAAAGAAAAGTTCTGGTAATGTAAGTATCTATGAGCCTTAAAGACATATGCAAGGTTCACGTTACGGATAGAGAATAGGCTTAGTTCGTTTCGATCACGTAATGCATAACGGCAGCTGCGAACGTCAAGTTCACCAGAGGAAATTTCACCAGATTCAGTGGTAATAGATTTAAAAAGTAGCATTTCCAGATTTTTTTTGCGAGGTACTCGCAGATAGCAGAAGGCGCATTGACAGTTGTCCTACAACTAGAAAGGTGGTTGCGCAACTGTGTCAACCGTTGAAATGGCAACAGTAAAAATAGCAGGGCCACTGCTCAGCCTGTTTTCAAACAGGCCTTCTCCACTGTCGTTTTGCTTCTATAATGAAACGGCCCCAAACAACACCGAACGTTTACGTAGTGTTTTCGCTTCCCCCATTCAGAAATTAGATCCACCTAAATATAACACAAGATCCATATACCTACTTCTAAACACTTTTCTATACGAGTCTTAACAAAAACCCTGTGTTATATCTATTTCATATATATTTGAAATTCACAACCACGCCAAAGAACGCCTTCCATATAATAGTTCGTAGCTCTATAGGAATGATTAAATAGCTCAGCATATATCGCAAACGCAGATTGGAAAATGTCCTAATAGAAAAACAACACTATAAACATAAATTGAATGAATAGCCTCGGTCCAATGAAGGTACAAGGATCACCAGGTGACTGATCTAGAACCTGTACCGACTAGGTTGCTTCCCACTAAGTGCACTTGCGTAGAATTGGATCAGGCCATCATTCCCTTCATTAACTGGCAATTGTGAACCCTTTGAAACGTTAGGCCCGTGGGAGATACGGCCCGCCGTGCTACTACATAAGCGTACACATGTGTTTTTTACTTGCTCAGATTTGCTGTTCAATATGCTATCGATGGTATTGAGAATATCTGAATATATTGTGAAGGCAATAATTCTACTGTTCGGAGGGAGCTGGCTGTTTGTGCGATTGAAATGGCAATAATACAACGATATCAAAAAAACAAATATCTATTTAGATATTTCACGAGCTACTTTATATACAGTTTAACACTATTCAAACGCGACCTAAATCCACATTTTATTACACTTTGGCTTCAGAAACAGTCTGTATTAGACAAGGAAATTGTCACCATAACAGAGAAGGGCTTATTTAGAAAAAGTTTAATTTGGCTAGAATAAATATATTTTTTTTTCGAATTCAATAATTTTAAGATATCGAGCCAATACTCTGTTCTATTTTTCTGCCTGCCATTTTTTGTAGGTCTTATGCTAACTGAAATAAGATCTGTGTTCATTTTCTTCTATATGTGTGCATAAGAAAGCCTGACGTATTTAAATGAGTTGACCTATCTTCTTCCTCCTCTTTTCCTGTAGATGGCCAAACTGATTAATTAAAAACATAGAGTCAAACACCTTTCTACAACTTAAATATCAACTTTGTCCAAATGAATCAGCTTCACATATTTTATTTAAGTATAGGATAGAATTAAGCGTTCGTTTTCTGTGCAGATTTAGCTAGCATCTCATCACCCTAATCTTATTTCTATTAATATTTAGAATGTCTATTATAACTGTCACAGTGATGTATATGTGTGCTTCTTTCTAATAACTCCCCAGTGCAATAAAGGGATCCGCATTTAAAGCGTAGTTACTACTTCCAACGCAGCTGCCCCTTTTTTTGACGATGATAAGACTAATCCAGCCTGATCCAGAGTACCGCCAATATGCGGTACCCATTGCATTTTTAAACAGTAAGTACAGTCATGACTCGCCATCTCTAAGTAGTAAACTTGTACATTCGAAATATAACAATAACTTACAATATATTTTATATCTAGTTTCGGTGTGTCTTATTTGATGCATATAACGAGTGAAAAGTTGGTTAACTTGTACGTCGGTTCGGTAAATGAATCGTTTATGTGCAGAGTTTGACATTGTATCGTCTATACAATCACCTTACACAAGGACATACATGACTGGGTTCAATCTAACTCTTGTCCTTTTTGCAGATATTCAGCAAGGTTAAGTTAGTTCATTCCAGGCGGTAGATCTAGCGTTTAAATGAAAAAGGAACAAGTATCAAAATATAAGGATAACTCTGTTGTTACAAGCGTACGGGTTTATAGGTAGATTTGATTCATTGTTTCCAAATGAGAATATTTCTACACGGTTAATCAGGTATTTTGTGCTATGCTCCTTGTCGACAGTTAGCATGCTCATTATATATTATGTTAAATAGATCCTCACTGTGCCCTTGTCGCGAGTCTGCCTAATGGACGATCAATCTGCTTCCGCCAGAAATTCAACACAGAGGAAAATTTTGCTTTATCTCAATCGGGCTGTCAACGGCCAACGCACCAACGGTCTCCAAGCTACCAACAGTTGCGTCAGAAGTGCCGTGTAAACAACAGTAACGAACTGGGTTCGAATACCTGGTACGGAATCCCCAACCACAGTTACGTATTCAACATCATTTTTTGCTAGATGGTTAACCATCACTCAGATGCCTGACATTTTTTTTGACTTGACTTTTTTGCCAGAGACAATAATTTTTCGCTAGAATTTGTAACATCGATTAATCTAAAAGCTACGAAGCTTGTGCCCGTAACGCGTGTCAAAAATTCAATATTTAGTCACCTTGTTGTTGGATGCGCTGATTACTGCTAGTTGAAACCGGGTTGAAAAAAAAGAACACAAAGTAGCGTAGATTTAGTAAATTCTATATACCTAACAAAAACGATAGCTCGGGTACACACTGAGAGTTATCCCTTTGCAGTTACCCTGACCCACCTAGTCTGTTAGCTTTTTATACAAATGGCTTTTTTCAAGGTAAAAGGAATCCAGTCACCCTATTGTTTCGCTGCATGTCCTAATTTCTGATGCTTCAGTTGCCTCTTCTACCCATTGCCCTTAGTCCGTCACTACACTATATGCACCTTGCCACTAGAAATAACTGATCACGACTTTAAAATAACCGATGTAAGTCAAAACAAACTTCACTCATCTCTTACATGCACAGTAAGGTCGTGTGCCGACCTAAAACCTCATCTATGCTGCACCACCTACTCTGCTACGGTTACCTCTGCGCTCGCGTTGGCAATATCCCGTTGTACTTGTTCAGTTTTGAAATTTCCATCGGTCTGTTACTTAAAATTCTGCACAGGCATATTTAACTAATTATCAATAATTTCGACAAAAATTACAGTTACACACAAATATGAAAATCTACCTACAATATTTGCCAACCGTTTTAAGCGGGACATATATTCGCGTTGAACCCGACGGAAGTGAGTAACTGACGGTTGAGGCATATACAATAGGTACGGTAATCCTGCTAACCCACTGAAGTGTTCCTGCAGCAATAATTCTAATCTCAATAATCTATTCCCCGAATTTCACATCGATATATTTCGGCTAAGAGTACCATTTTATTCTTCAACAGTAATGATACTCAATGGTAATCGAAAGTATTTGTCACTTGTACTTTATCAAGTCTATCAGCGAACGTATGGACAACTGACAGAAAAAGCGTCAACTTACTTAAACTTGCCTTATGACAAATAAAGTATCTCGTAGAAAAATATTCATCCAACCGAAGAACATTAAGAGGAACAATCGAAGAGAAGACTGTAAACCTTTTTGCAAGTTAACCAAATTAGCATTGCATCTCATACAAGAAACTGCCTCAAGAAAAGTATCAATCGAGCGAAACGAAGTGAAACCATATTGCCGAGATTCATGCTTCAGCAAAAATAAAAAAAGAATCCCTAAATTTTGATCTTTTTGTATAAATCTCAAAAAAAAAAACAAACAGTATCTCTCTCAGAAACATTTAAGATTGTCGAAGAGGGTCAATCTGCTCAAATAAGCATTACGTTCTAGGAGACAAGAGGTTCAATCTATACCCCGCTTTCGAAAAATAAGCCATTCATCCAATTAGTAAAATGTCACACAAAAGCTGATTTCTGGAAATCGAACGTCTTAGAGAAAGCGACTCAAAGCAATCACACTACAGAGCCAATTCCGGTTGGACGGAACACGGCGGCAGACAGAGAGACGGACGAACGAATCCAGTTTTCATACTATAGAGACATAATCGCTAGATAAGCTCTAGAGGAACTAATCTTACAGGTCGCTTATGGCACAGCAACTGTTAAATTTTTCTGCTGATTTAGGTAGTCTTCGCGGGATTCTTCGTATCAATTCTTGCCATAAATATAGGATTTACAATTGTACTGATGCTTCTGTGTATACTTCTTGATTTAATCACGTTTGTCGTATAGTGCATATCGAACTTATCATTTATGCCATGGCAATAAGGTGCGTTGCTTTCGTCCGCCGCAGGAGACACCTCGACAGCGGGAAAAATCGTTTTTTCAGCCGTTTCCCTGAAAATTATTTTGTTGGTATTTTTATATGAGCGATTATGGATACTGGGGTAGCGAGAAATCTTTATTAGTCCCAGACGACATTGATTGCTGTTTCAAATACTCAGAGATAGACGCATGCAAGGTACCCTGGAACTTTGATGATAGCAGGGCGACATATACCGTCTGTATAATTCGTTTGTTATGCGATGCGTAGATTTTATACAGGCGTACGCAACTGCTTGCCATGTACCTTCTTTCCAACACATTCTGCTTTGGGTTGCATAGATGACGATAGGAAAAAGTCGTTGTTAAATATTGACCCGGTCCAGGATGTGTCTTAAGAAGCGGCATGTGTTGCTAATTTACGGGGGAAATTAACAGATATCATCAATGAATAATTTCTTATCAGCCAGTAAGGAGCAATAGTTGGAGTTTGTAAAACGGATTTTAAGCGTTACTATGAAGGCTGCTGGATAACTGACGCAAGATGCGCGATAAGTTCCACAAGCGTCAAACAATCAAAAGGTGCTACAATGTGAATAGTTTGAGGCACTGGGAAAACAACTCATTTCGAGTGAGTTCATAGTCTAGCATATAAGGTTGCGTAAACGTTATTGAAAATGAAAGAAAAACATAGAAAACAAAACAAAAAAAGTAGATACTTGCCTGATTTAGTAGAAACAAGTAATATGTCGAGCAGACGTGAACATAAAACAGAAGACATTAGAAGAAAAAAAATCTTAGCTGATATGATAAAAGTATATACAACTTTAGATGATTTTAAGGAAAGCTAGGTTCCACTAGCATTTATCTAACTTGAGATTAATCGGTCAAATGGGAAAGAACGAGTTGGTTTCTCCGCTCTTCTAATGCGTGAATTTTCACTGTCCAAACTCAGTGCATGGGTCCGCTGTTATTTGAACTACATTTTCCAGTAATTCGACAGTTAGCGAAGAGCAAGCTTCCAGAGAGGCAGAGAGGCTACCAGAGCCAACAAGTCCGAGTCGATCTGGTTATCTCTCCGATCAGCGTATGCTACCGCAATGCCTTCGTTTAGATTAAGGTATCTTAAGGCTACAGAATGATCGTTTACATATTCGTATGTACGGGCTAGATGTATGGATTCACAAAAATCATCCCTGTTTCTCTAACGTGATAAGCAAATGTGGGCCACCCAATACAATATGCTAGCCAATAGAACATAAGTAATTAGCATCGACGGGAGCGGAAAATAAATCAGAGATGACTCTAAAATTAATTGTCCTGTATGAGAAACCGACGTTAGTTAATATACCTTGGATTTTTCCGGAGTCGAAGGAATAAGCGAAACCTCAACGGCTTCTACACGAACACCGAGCAGATTTAGATCACAGCTCTGCAAGAGTAACAATACTACGATCATAGGCGTTACTGACAACCGCACCTTTTAATATGACGTAAATCTATATTCCTGCTAGTGATAAAGTTATCGCAAAGAAGCTAGCATGAGTTCTGTAGGTTTGATCCAAAGTCGAAAGACCAGCCAGCTCTCAGGTTAGTATTTCACAAAGTACGAATGTTTACAAAAATCTGCAATAAGCTCTCCTTTTTACGAAACGAGCAAAAACAAAAATTAATCCTTTACATTATTATACTGTAACGTAGCGGATGACGCAATTACTGCAAAATCTTATCAAGTTAACAACGAACTACCTTCTACGCATATTATGTACTGCTGTTGACATGGAAATTCGTCATATTTTCTATGGAGTAAATTTTGGTTACTAAAAACTTGTACCTTAATAATAAAGTCGACAAATGATGACACTAAATCATGGCTCTTCTTACAATAATTCAATTAATTATTATTATTATTATTATTATTAGGGTATTTTATCAAGTTTGGTCAAGTTTTTTATTATTATTGTATCAGTTATTTATTTATAAATGCGTAACAGCGTTAAAGAATTAAAATTCACACAGTGATTCGTTTACCTCTATGTTGTCTCCACTGTTTCCTACCGTAAACACGTGACGCTTCCCAAAAATACTAACGTTAACAGTAAATCTTTGTATCATTCACTATTCTCGGACCGTGCAAAATGAAGCAATTCCAGGTTTTACAACACAATGGCCTACATGTTGCCTCCCAATTCCGCTGTACTGTCTTTATCTTCCCGATCACCGTTCGCTACATACTCTTCTTGACGTCTCTTTATTCCATGAACTTCGGCCGTACCCTCTAGTTTCCCATGTCAGTCTACCTAAGGATGCTATTGCATCAGCTCTCACGTCGCGGTCGTTCAACGCACCCCGTGTATTTTCGTACATCGACCCCGGTTACTGATTACTTTGCCAGGGTCTCAATTACCAGCTCCCAATAACCTGAAAGTCCCAGAACTTCTTGAAAAAATCGTTTATTGAAGATCTTTCCTTTTCTTTTGTTGGGTCTCACAGATAACCTCTTCGCCCGCCTCACCATTACAACTGCTTTCCAACCTTGAACAGTTTACCTAATTTTGATTGATGTATCCTATTCTTCCCTTAGAATTATTATTGACATGACATATTTCTTTCTCACGTACAATTGCATTGATATTTCTGTTAGGTCTATGCAACTTTGTTAATTATCTTTAAGTTCTTTACTTACGAAAGCTTGAACTGCTCGCTGTAGTAACGTCATGGATATTTTATGTTTAATTGGAATATAACAATAATTATCAAGACTCACGAATCATATTCGTGTTTTCACGCTCGTCGTGCTATCCACTTCAGCAGCAGAAGGAGCTCCTGTTAAATTAAGAGCTTGGTCAATAAGAAACTGGTGATCCACTCTGAGCTGTTTTGTGGCTAGATGCATTCCTATACAAGCTGGTAAAATAAAAGTCATCTCTAGTGATTGTGCATTGCTAGCATTTGCATGCTGACTCAAGCGGCGACACCGCGTGACCTCATTGGCTAGCCCTGTGACAGCGGTGCGAGATTCGCTTGTTCTGTCGTTCTCGATCTTCATCAACGTACTCAAACGTCACATAGAAGCCTCCCATCGTAGAGTACAGTCCGCCGAGATACTATATACCGTTAGCTGCTTATACCATAAGACGCTCTGATTCGACAGCAGACTGTCAGCGAAACCTCTCCTAATTTAAGGGAGAGCCCAGTCGTCTGCGTCATTTCCAAGCACGTAATCTACTTTTAACGTCGATACATCACATCGAAGGCTCCGCAATCTCTTTGAGAGGCCTTCCTTGACAAACGACGATCGTATCGCCCACTCTGTTACGTGAAACATGATTTGGTGAAGTTCAAATTGAAAAAGTTACTCTGTTAAGTGCGTTACAGTGATAGCCGATAGACTCAAAAGCCACGAGATGGAATCGCTTTTGCTGAAAATAGAGGTGTTAAGCTTGTTGATGCTAGCCGGAAGATTTAAATTTGCCGAACTCGAGCAATTCTGCTTTCCTGAAAATATGCATAGATGTAAGTGTTAGAAAAACTATTCTATTAAATGGGTACATTATATTAGATACCCTGAAATAGGATCGAGTAAAGAGGCCTCTATTCAAAGTTGACCAGTCGCAGCTCGGGCAAAATCTTCCTTCCGAACCAAACACATCAGGGACTTTAGTATTTTCCTTTACCTAAGGCGCACCAAAGCATTTATTGTTACGCATCAATTATAAAAGCTGGCTAGTAAAAGTGCCGGGGCACGAACCAATAGCAGCTGGGTTCGCCAGCCTTAGCTTCCACAGTAACAGCATACGTGTGACCCTGTTTACTTTGATAAGAGATTTTGAGACTAGATCGGAGTACATTAAGAGTCATGAATCAACAACCTTTGCTTCCCAAGTATATAGCTTCCCACTTACAAACAAAAATACCATCATCACATTATTACGAATAACGTAACTAAACGTAATTTCTGAGAAACGTCGTTTCACATTGACAAAGACATTGACCTTTTTCAGCTTTGTAGAAGAACGCATACTAGCCTGTTTATGTTGTTAAAAAAAGAAAAGACCTTTCTAAAAGATGTTTTCTGGGACGACACTTAGAGGAGTTGACGCTCTGGAACAACGAAGACGATTACCACATTATCTATTTTCGATAAGTAAATTCCGCAAATGTATCGAACATTAGAAAATCTTCGGCAAAATATCAAAGAATGTAGGTTTTTAAGTCAGCACGTACCCTTTACGTATCCCGCACTTCGGATACATAATTTAAAAGGCCATTAAGACAATTCAAAGTATTTCAGTTTAACCTACTACCCAAAGCAAATTATCGATAGCCAATAGATATAATGTATAAATAATTCATATATTATATCTTATATATATACATTATAGCATCTACGAAATTTCTGTATCAAAACTTCTAATTTTTCAACTACATGCATGCCAGATCTATATGAATTGGGCAACTTCAAATGTAACGTTAACACCTTTTACGATCTAGCCAGAAGCGCAAACATTCAAATTAGTAGAAAATAGTTTTAATTATACGCATCGTCTGGCCCGACTATGGAAACTAAGCCTGATTTTATATCATAGCAACACTTTTGCAATTTCTGGGTATCGTTCATAGCAAACTGCGAGTCCGGTCCCGACGGCCCAGCGTATGTCTGGGTACCACAGGGCGAACTGATTCCATGTTCACCCGTCTGTCAACTGAAATACCGTTTCACAAGTGAGAAATATCTTTCAGCTAGACGAATCTACGAGGTCTGCAAGTATCACCCGGAGAAAAGAATCTTCTACCACGCCATCGCAAATCGAGACAGGTCACGATTGCACGATGTCAACACAATAATATCACTTTAACATATCGCGACATATTTCCTTCTATTAGAAACTTCCTGCAGCAAGTCAAAGCAATGGGCAAGGTAGAAATTGCGCCAGTCCTGGCACTTTCACATTCTTATATGAAAAAAAAAACTTACTTATGGAAAAAATTGCTGCGTACGGAATTAACAGAGGAAGGTCTCTGTTCTGTTTTTGTCCCTTCATTTTTCTTGCATCAACACTAGGAGAATTGAAATTCTAACTATTAACATTAACTATATAAATATTTGAAGCAAAAGGAAGATAATAACACTTTTTTTAGGTCACAGGTCATGTAGTATTATTCTTGTAACATAAAACAGTGCCTCAAAGGCATCTGAAGATAGGAAACAAATTCAGAGATATACGAAGTTTTGGGTTTTCATTGAATGATTGGAACAGTATTTTAGAATTCACTGTGTAGCTATCCAGGCATGGAGAAAGGACGCTTTTTAATACCGGACCAATTAATTGTTATTGAGGATGATTAACTATCAATTGGTCACGAAGACTTATCTATTGTCATCCTTTTTTTTTTGTACGTAAGTTGTCTTATAAACAAGATGAATGTTTGGCCATATGAACTTGTCGTAACTGGTTTTGATTTGCAGGTGCGCATGTCGCGATTGGGCCGCTTATGAGAGAAAAGAAGATCGTTGGATCAACCATTATAACGTGACATGGTTTTGCAACCCACAATGGGATATTAAACGTACTGAATTCGTAGGAGTCTACATGGTCGACTGTGATCGGCAGGACCATATGGCTGGCATCTGTGAACAGGAGTGCACAAATGAGACGAAATGGCCACCGAAGCTGGACAATATCCTTGAACATACTTTTATCAGACCAAAATGCCAGCCCACATTGACTTAAAATCTGATCGCCTTGCTTTCTCTACAACAAACATAGCAGAAAAAAAAAATCGTCCATATAGAACAGTTTATGATCACTCTTTTTCTCTCTCCCTAATGCAATTCATTAATTACAATAAACACCTACATATTATTAACGTTACCATCGAAATTCACGAGGTTTAAGGATTGTTTGTTTTTCTTCACCCTGTTATGTGATCCTATCGACAAACTACAAATACATATATGATCTATAGTGCCACATAGAGAAAGAACTGAGGCTTAGCTGAGATAGTTCCACGAATTGACGACTCGGCTAGAATCACTACAACATATTATTTAATTTAAGACAGAAAAGAGGCGTAGGCTTGCCTCTTACGATGCCCTTCTTAAACATCGAACACATCAGTAAAGCTAACATCAAATACAGTTACCTAAATCTGTGCGTTAGGAACGAAGTTCAAAGAGTCAATAGATTGATAAATCCGACCCAGAGGCTAAATATAAATAACAATAATTAGTAACTACATGTCAACACCAATAAGGCTGAATAGATGCTACATCACTGCGCGCCGCAAGGGAACCTCGAACCTTTGAAGAATTAAGCTTGTCAGTTCAGGTGGCTCAACTCACATCGTCATGGCTAAACAACTTTTATTTCAGTTCATTACGGTGTGTATATATATATATATATATAAGTTCGTAATGACTTTTTCTTATATTCAAACCTTTGCGAACAGTTCTAGATAACGTACACACTCATCATTTGGACAGCATAGAACGAATTTCTACTGCTAGTTCCGTTGAGCTGATTCCCGTGGCCAATATTGTTACATGCTTATAGAAGCTTAGAACTAATCCCGTCACGAGTCATGCAGACACCCATCCTTCCTGAACGCTGCTGTCACGTCCGCGTTGACAGGATGAACCCAAGAGCCTCCTGGTTCGGCAGTGGCTCATTGTTCTGAGAAATCCCGCAGTGACTAGCTCTCCCAGCCGTTATTATTGTCACTGGAATAGGAAACGCTAAAAGTCACTCGAACAAACTATAATGCTGCACTTTGTGGGCTAAGCACAGGATACATTATAGTTGGATTATATAATTGGTATATTTTTATTAGACGATATGTTATTCGTCTAGTTGGTACCCGAAACGTGTAACGGCAACTCGCATAGCCAAATAAGCGTGAAAGACAATAACGGAGCTTTTATATATATATATATCGTTAGGCATTACTGCATAAAAAAAAAAAAAAAAACAATTTATGTTGCTTACTTCTGTTTTCTATTTTTTGTTTAGTCATAATCAAGCCTTTGTGGTAAACGTTGCCAGACTTTAGTTTAGATAACGAAGTTTTCGATCGAGCTTCAACGTTGGATATAGCACGCTAAAAAAAAAAACTCAACCAAAAAACTATTTGGATTCTATGTCGATGCCCACAGGCTGCAGAGGTAGCCCAGTAATTAGTTCTCTATAATTAAGAGCTCTCCTAATCGATTGTTATCGTTTCCTCCAGAACGAGCTACACATTGCAACAAAGATGAATATGCCAGCAATAAACCTGCCTAATTTTACATACCTTTTTTTTTTTATGTCAAATAGCTTCGTAAAGAACGTAGGATCTTTGTCACGGACGATGAGGATTTTATGTGTAGCTAGGAAATGTAGGTTTACTTACCTGACAATCGTGGTCTCTGCTCAAAAGTGCCTTAGCGCGGGCTTCGACGATCTTAAAGGGCGTAGCGGAGTGCGTTTTTAGATCAAAAAAGCCATTTTTGAACAACATTGCGACAGGCCACTTTTAAATATTAATCTCGGCTATAAAGCCTTCATAAAGGGCATCATATCCTTCGCAAATATGTCGGTATCTCTTTGATCAAGATGTGTTCAAGACGCTGTATTGTTATTTAGTATCGTCATATCAGTACCTCAAAATATATGCAACCTGAGGTAATATCCTATGACCCGAATCGGATGATCATAGATGAGAAATAGGTTTTTTCAACGATATATAAGGGTCGGTCATTAGCAGACGAATGCATTTTTTTTTTTAAGTGAGAGACATGGTAGTGACGAGAAGATGTTTTGAGAGTCGAAGACTGTCGATTTGTACATTGCAAACCTATGTAGAGCAACAAAAACGGTAAATACTGCTATGCATATAAGATATTTACAGATGATAGCTGGCATGACGATAAAGAATAACATTAAAAGTTACATTTGGTGTTAGCTTCATATAGTAAATGTGGAGCTTCTTCTACCTTTACTCACGATGCTATGGCATATCCTGGTGACGTGATAGCGTGACCTCCATGGTCTTTCTGAGGTCTCCTCTGTAAACGGCCTTTCGAGCGTAATAATCACGTTACTCCATTCAAGCGATTTCATTTGAACTATTATCTAATTTAGAGGTGTAATTTCGTCAATAGATATTTGCATTGTCAGTGATCGAGCGTCTAAACGGAAATATAGATGGGCATTTACATGAATACATTTAAGCATCGATATGAATGGCCTTTACATTGTGGCGTAGTACGTAACAGTATGTCAAATGTCATAATTTCATAACGTATTCTACATTGCTATTCCTTGTTATGAATTATATTCCAAGACGTAGACGTATTTCATGACTGGCAGAAAGTGTTCAATGTGTATTCAGTTGTAGCAACTAAGCCTTTCCCATTACGTATTAAACGACTGCTTGACCAGCGCGACCAAATGCGAAATCCACCGAGATGACAAACAATACGTTATATTTTTCCACATATATTTCTTTGTACACCTTTTCAGCCTCATCGTAGTTCTCTTTTTGCTACGTCGGTCAGCATCTTTAACCGTGAGACCGCCCTTTGGGGCTAACCTAATCAGAGAAGTCCTCAGATTCTCGAAAGGGTCAATTTCTTATAAATAGTTCACCATGTAGACTGTCCAGTAGCCAAACGATCAAAAGTTTCTATTGAACTATATAAAATAAACACAGATATAAAGAGACTTTCCGAAAGATGACATAAAGTCACACGCAACGCTTCATAGCAAATGTTTGTTTTGATTCTACGAACTTTTATGCCAGGATCGAATGGGATGTATCCTTGAAAAATAACTTACTGTCACATGTGCAGATGTCAGAAATTATCCGCCAGTCAACTTTGACTGGCCTAAAATTTTGGCTAAAATTATTCAAGCAAAATAATTTCCAATGCTTAATAATTATAAAAAAAACAAGTTGCTGTTATACGATGTGTTACTTAATGTTAAACCTAATTTAAGGTCGTCTTCATGGCACCAAGGGAAGTGATTGGTAATGTATTATATTTACAATAGTGGTTTATGGAATGCTCGTATTAACAGTAGTTCTATGTTAGCCTAACTATACACTTTCTCAAGTGTCAAACTCTAGCCGATTTACCTTTTCTTTCGGACCATTCCTAGCGCCTTTCCGCTGCGGAAAGCATGTCCTCAAGCGCCAACGTAATATACGATGAGATTATAGGGGCCTATATCAAACGTACGATGGTCTGCCTTAAACTTAGATATAGGCTAACATATCTGAAGGTAAATCTTCGAATCTTTTCGATAGCATTGCCAAAGATGATCGAAGAGCGAGCCGACACATTTAGGTACGCAGCAAGCAACGTTAGGTTAGAAGAACATATTAGTTAGTTGTATACGAATACTTTTTTTTCGTATGCTTAGTAAGCGTCGGGAACGCGTAGTCAGCATATAGTTCCTCCTATCCTCTTAACACAGTCTTATTCATTCAAAACACCTTTAACGATCTTCGCGTAGGTAAAAAAAAAGTTATGAAACGGTCTGTGACGGTCTAAACGTTGCAAACTAGCGAAATGACAAACAACGCGGAGGTTTACCTGAAACAGGGCAATAGGAGAACTATCGTAGAGCGAATAGTTAACACAACAACAGAGCCGAACTTACGCCTAGGTTATGATGAAGTCAATCTGGATTGAGTTCGTTCGCAAAAGGTCACTACTTCATACGACTGACACGAAATGCATTTATCTACGAATAAAAGAAATCAACAGCTTATTACTGCGCATCATCACGGAAACTAACATTGTAGACTTACTTTTTGTTTGCTTTAGGAACTTCGTGTTCTCGTAGTGAATTTCCAGACACAAAGTCTGATTCCTTATTTTAAGAAAGACTGGTCGTGCACCTTAAACCAATTGAGTGTTGTGTATATATATATATATATATATCAGATTTTTATCTTTGAATTTGAATAAATACTATTACTTCTGTACATTTCACATAGACTCTCTTTTTATTTTCAATACAGATATCGGATATAAGCAGTGGCAATACTTTGAGCGGGTTTCTTCAAGGTTTCTTCAAGGGGCCACTTCAAAAGCTAAGGCGTTGTTTTTTTTTTTGTTTTTTGAGAAATCTGAGTGTGTATATTTTCGCAATAATCTAATTGGATCGTCAATACGTTAACCGCTACGTTTGGTAGACAAACACTATTAACATATTTCTTCAACAGTATAAAACTGTATTTCCACTGACGACGTTCTTAGAGATCCGCGTCAGCGCGGTCAAAAAAACCCCTGGCTTTCAGAGTTCACACGGAGAACATCGTGGACTACAAAAATGGGACAGACCTCATGGGAATCATATTTAATCCCACAAAATCATTTACTCGAACAAGCGAAACAGTTTATTAAAATAAGAATATCAGGCATAAAGGGGCGTTTCAGGCACAAGTAAGGTCGTCTTTCTGGCGGCACATTCTAGTTTGTCGAATGCCCTCGTGTTGTAAAAGGGGCAGACTGTTAGAAAGTCTTTTTATGAAAAGTCATTTTTCTATGTTACCATTCTATTTAGTAACAGTAAATAAACAATAACTCCTAAAAAAGGCTAATCCCTTTTTAGGGATTTTTGCTCTATTCTAGCCCCCGGCCAAAATACTTTAAGTTGTTTATAGTGCCTCAGAAAAAAAGTGATAACAACTGTGTTATTTAAGCCATAGCATCTTTTTCTTATTATAGTTTTAACTTTAAAAAATACATTAAAGGCGCTTAATTAAACTTAATAATTTGTCCTCTTTGATTTTGCTTATTGCTGGCGAGCAAATGGTTTGGAACTGTTCCCATAACCCTTAATTATGCATAGCCTACTAGCCCCAAGGCATTTAGGCCCAAAATTAAGTTCGCTATTATTCAAAAAAAAGCAAACTTAAAATCTCTACAACCACAGGTGATAAATTGTTACGGTTGACTGTTAGCTTGAACTTTGTTTCACTGGCATTACCTGAAAAGGAAACGTTTACGCCATTCCTAAAAAGAAAAAAACACTGCCATATAGTTTGTTGGAACATATCAGTATGCTATTATAAAGAATAATGTCCACGCAGTCATGGAGTCACCTTGTGCACGACGACGTTTAAAATTGCCCACCCTGATTTCATTTTTTTTTTGATACTCATAGTAATTTTGTTGACTGCACAAAATTACCGTTCCTGCTGCAGGAAAGCAGTTCCCTTTTATAAAACATTTGACTTCGATGAAGCTATTGTACTGACGATTTCATAAGGAAACAGTCTGCATATTGATAAATCTATTATAACTTCCACATGAATGGCTATAACAGATCATGCGTTACAGTTACATATCAGGATATCATTAGTACGAACTTCCGACCAATCGGAATAGAGAAGTCCTTTTTCTAATGTTGCTACTTCAGTAATTCCGCATAAGTAGCAGATCGTCATGTCCAAACTTAATAGAACTTACAATCTGAAGATAAGAGTCATTTTAACGAACGACCATAATACAATTGGTCTGTTAGGGAATCGCTGCCGTGGCGTCTCAATGAGGACAATTAAGGTTGCTTCAATAAGTGACGTTCGATATCACCTTCATTCTACAGGACTCTTGATTTAACTGATCCTGCAACCATTTTACTGCTGCTACGAGTGGATGACAGTATTCTAGACTATTTTTTTTTTAACTTAAATTTAGAATACTGACCTACGAGATGTGTTTCAGCAACAATAAACAGAATTGATTTTAGGAAAAAAATTAAGATGCAAATTTGTTATATATAGAAAAGACTGGGCAGCTTTATTAGATAAAACGTATGCATATCACTCATTTTTTTCATCGTTCACGTGTTATTTAAACGCTATAGATTTTACTAAAACACATCTTCTAACTGTTGTTCCTGTCATAGTAATATTAAATAACTTTGTAGGAATAAACGCCATTTCATCAACAATTTTAACACAGTTCTAAATAAATGTAATTTTAATTACATCCTCATTACAAACATTTTTACTATATATATATATAGATACTATAGTAGATGTAACGCATAAAGCTTTTCACAGAAGTTCCTATCGTTGGTTAGATTTGAACTCGGCACTGGCGTTGTGTGAACCGTGATTGCTTCAACACATATACGAGACAATTTCCCGTGGAAATTAAAATCCCTTAATTAAGTTCATTGAATACAGTTGACACGGGGGGCGTCATGTACGCCCCATGCTCTGAATATTTTAGAAAAGACAGCTGATGGCACCGATACCTTCAAAGGCATTCTGAGGCTATATTATAGTTTGTGTCGCATTTCTATGCCCGAGATATGAAGAGGCGTACTTTCCAACGAAGAATTGCAGGCCTAGCCTTTTGGTCAGCAGCAAGCCTTGTTGTATAATAGAGTTTTCTTGTGAATTATTTACTGGATTCTATATTTTTACGCTTCATGGTATCATCATAGGTATATTCAACTATGCAGACAAATTTCTACAGATACCTTTCTGCTTCTAGGCACAAGTTTTTTTTCACGTTACATACATAAAAAGTTTTCTTGCTGATAGTTCAAAAATAGTTGCTACAGCTCTTTTAACCCGTGTCTAAACATCCAAGCATGAATAGCGTCTATCACGTAAAGTACTTTACAGCGCTTAGTGTACCGGCGGAACAATGTAAACTAGCAAACACAGTTTAATTTATATGTTCAATCGTTAGTGCTTGAGATTCAGATCACTTGAAGCGACAGGAGCAGGAAATAACCTAAAGTAGATTTCCTGTTTTTAAGTTTTCTTTTGTAGAACTAATGAACATTTCCTATGAGACGGACCTAGATCTGTAATTTCTCATAAATTTTCTTTTCTATATATCAGATCAAGAAACGTGCACTATTGGGTGCTATCAGAAATCATATATTTCAATGTAATAATTTGTAGAATGAACGTTTAACTAAAGTAAAGGGCACAATTTTGACTATTAGCTGAGCGGTTCCGTCATCGGCGTGTCGAACATTGGCGTAACCCACGTCGGCTGCCCTATATATAAATACCGACCTAGGTTACAGTCACAAAGGAAAGGAAATACCACTAAAATTCCTGTCCTCAATTGTCCTGCTGCTTTTTACCAGGCAACGCAACATTTTACGCGACAGAAACAGGAAGAGGGATTTCCCTTAAATAGTAATATGTGTATATATACCTGTAACTACTTGCACAAAAACGCTATGTCTATAAAAATGCCCAATTCCATTGGGCAGATACCAGAAAGCTATCGTCGTTAACTGTTTGCTACATTTAACAATACTCCTAATCTGCGGCATGCAAGCGAGCAGGCAAAGGATGGCGTCCGTAAAAGGCGGTTAGTGATCTTCACCTTTTGCTCTCGGTCGATATTCAGCTTTCGATAACAGCTTTGTTGGATATTGTCCAAACAAAGCTCGTAAAGTCCGCCGTCTCTAGCGACATGATCCTTTAATGGCAACTTTTACAATGCCTCAACGCATATACATGGAATAATTATCGTTTTATGAGTACGTTGTGAACGTCGATAGGCGGCTCACTATTGGAATTTCGCGTAAGTACCTTAGGCCACTTTGATTACAGATTTAATAGAGGAGAATTTCATAAATCCGTAATTATTGCCATCACATGCAGCTAGCGTTTAAATATGCCATACTAAAATATCATGTTAGGTTCATCGAAAAAAATTACCACTTTTACCTACTGAAAAACACATAATATATCACTTGTATTCTATTAGAAAGTCTGCCATTTCGTACGCTTTTCTCTACCATTCATTTTAATGAATCTGTTTACTCAGCACAGCTAGAAATGTTGAATTTGTTTATATACTTTTCTAAGATCTTCTGCGTGTTCGTTCAATTCTGCAATTTCAACAATTAGCTCAATAGCAATCGGAAAATTAGTAATTTGTCGGCGAGACGTCTGGAGAATTTAGTGGATGTAAGATGACTTTTTATTCGAAGTTTTGCAAGATAGCCTTAACAGTCTTTGCCGTATATGGTCCGATTTTGTCGTGGAGAAGGACAGCTTTGCTTTATTTGCTGTTACTCTGTTGGCCAGTCCCACTTAACTGAGACGTTTTTCGTCGTCTATAGTATGTTTGTGCAGAAATCCGTCATCGTAGTTGCACGTTGCCGAGGTCACAAGAAAGAAACAATGAGTTATGCTTTCTCGCGTTTTCCACTCAATTTACGCGTCCCGAATCTTCATTCATCCATATTGAGTAAAGACGCTTGACGACGGTTAGGTGCTCTACTTTATCTTGTCGGCCAATTAACTAAATTTTCCATTTGAAGCCCTCATCGAATATATACGACCTACCAGGACAGGGTGCCTCTTCCAGGCAAAGTACCTGTCCAAAAATCTTGACAAAAAAACAAGGACATTGTATTTCAGAATTGCCTACTCGTAGAAATATAAACCTCTATTAGCTTCGATATAACTTCACCACCATTGTACAATTCGACCCTTCATTATAAATTCGTGAGCTCTTGCACTGAACTTGCAACAAAGAAGTATTCATTCATTGGGCATTACAATGATCGGGTTTACTAAGTATGTTCACACCGGTCGAACCTGAGACTCCGAGTTTTACGGCCAGCTAAATATATACGATACTACGCTTACGCCAGTTACATCTGTTTGCGTTCACCACGAATCCCTTTCTTGTTTGCGCCAGATCTACCTAAGTATATCATAATATGCATCTGCTACTGTGACTGCAAACAATGAATTTAATACTGCTACACCTGGACGTGACTGAAAACATTTTTAAGGAGTTCCTTTTCAAAGTTTTACAATGGAATTGTTGCGTTTTGTCCTTACTCCGGACTGCTATGATAGACGTGCCCCATATGCGTACGATCGTAAGCGTTAATTGGTACTATCGTGGCAAAGCCAATGCCTATCTACTTGCTCTAAAAAACACAATGTGCAATGCCATTGGGAATAGTACGACAGAGTACTTTCACCTGAAAGTCTTTGCATCTTTAAAACATTCGTTGATTTATTGGCGAAGCGAACGGCGTCTAATGTCAAGGAGATTTCGATTGTCTGGTGGGCTGACTTGAGCTGATCGTCTATCTCTAATGCACATTAGTACTTATTGTAGTTGAAAGCCCTAAGTAAACTCTCCTTAAGGTCACTATCTTTTTTTGTCTAGCTCATGACTAGCCTAAAATTTTGCAGGATTATTCTCAAATAGAAGACATTCAGCCTGTTCTGTAGAGAGCATTAGAAAAACTACAGGACTGCTAAAAGAGTCAGGACACTTCGGATTGATCATTGTCTCGCGGCATAATTAGTAATGATAAGCTACGTTATTGTCATCAATTCTGGAAAAGTTCAGTTGAAAGTGCTGACGGTAAACATGGTAAAGCCAGCAATGGACTTAAATCCGACAAGCGTACAAAGCACACCCCTTAGCTAGCTTATTCACTTGAGCACATATCTAATTTTTACGTATAGTCTTCATGAACTAATCGTAATGTAAGACTCATTGCAACTCCAATACACACTATGCAACCAATAAACCATTACCGTTTTGCGAGATACGATTTTGTCAGGATCAGCCACGTGGGCTTACAATGGAGACCTTGCTCAAATACCGTTGCGCTATATGCTACTTATTTATTCTTACTTATTTATTCTGTTTTTACTATTAATATTCTATTTTGAAGGTTGTTTAATGTACTCTGAAATACAAAATACCTGATAACGAGGAAAGAAGTAAATGTGTCAGAGTGCAGTGACGCGTTCACAATGGAACATCTCAACACCTAAATAGAAATCACTGGAGAATGTTTCCCGCATATGACGACCGACGAGGTTGTTTCCATTACGCAAAAGCCCCTTCCCGCGTTTTATGATCGATGCGCCATTTTCCGGTGGGAAGTGCGCCACGTACCGTAAACCAGTCAACTGCTGATACCTAAAGTGGTACAAATAAATGGTGGACTACTAACCATCTGGTAGCGTTTCACAGTTTTTTGATGTAGATACTTGCATTTTGTAAGCCCCCTGCCAAAAATGGTGAGGCGTATTTGCAATGCTGACTGCTGTTTCGGGTAAACCAACGCTCTATACGAACGTGTGAGTAATGTCATCTTGTTATTACCCCGTCTTTAGTAAGCAAATGACCCAACAAAGCTGGCTTCTCTTCAGAGAAACAGTGTGTACGTTTAAGACTACAATCTTAGTCTAAGTACTTGTGACGGCATTACATAAACAATCAAAATCTACGAGAGTGTCGTTCACATCGTATTTTTTGCTGTGCCAAACATTTCATATCCTAATGACGAAGAGATTTCTACGCGTATTTACTCATACACAGTTTCACAAAATATTCATATAGACCCATTTGTTCAGCGGTTGAATGATGACAAGCTTAATACGCTAACAAAGACCGTATCACCCCCCACTAGCTTATGACGAAAGTGTCCGAAATCAATGGCATATCAAAGCAACTAGTGTTACTAGTAACTATTGTACTGGAATGATTTTCCTATATGAGCCTTTTCCCCTATAATTAATTATAAATTAAAATAAAATTATGATAATGGGGAAATCGTGCCGCATTTATGATTTCAAATTGACTACTGTTTCTATCAGTATTTACCGCAGTAATAGGAATAATGCAGAGTAAATGTTTGACGTCGTGAACTCTTGCTAGATAAACCCTTTGACCATTCTGCTAATTTACCCAAGCACGTAAGACAGTGGAACTGTACCAATAATTTAACATCACCAACCATATCACAACATCGTACGTAAAGCTCGTTTCTTTGTATTTCGGATTCTATGCCCGATATCGCCGTTAGGCAGCCGTCCATCAGACTGCTGGTTCCCAGCAGGCAAATACGTTACCCGCTAACTCGTCACGGGGACAAATGGAGTGCCTGACGGGGATGGCGGACTTAAAATTCGAAACGTAGAGATAAAGACCATCAACCAAAACATGTATAAATAGCGCACAGGCTGCTTCCAGTTGTTCAAATGTGGTCAGTTCTTGGTAAGAAACGTAGCAGTTCGACATATTGTAACCTTTTCATTGCAGTCATTTCAAGGCAGTGGGGGCATCTGGCTGATCAATGTGCACTTCTGAGGACGTTGTCATAGTAACTTTTCACAAATCTGCTTCAGACCTCAACGTTAGCAAGTAATAATAAAGGATTTGTGATAAAAAAAAAAGGAAATAAAAGGTAAAAAAAGGTGAAAAATTACTTTTGATATTGCTACTTTTCCACATGATAATAGGGTTATCAAGGAAGCCCCAGGTAAACACTGTTGGCACTTTTTAATGCAGTACAGAAAGATGGTTTTAATGATCTGCCCAAGTAGAACTGTAGCTTAGGGTCCGCTCACATTCACGTATCGTGAAATCATGGTTTCAGTCCGTAGTTTTCCAGGCGACAACTACATATCACGCGTCGAATTATCTTAGGAGATGTTCGAGATGAGCTTTTTATCAGAAGCATTAGTGAAACTTATGCGGAGAAAAGACGCTGATGGAGGGATTTTGACTACCAATCTTCGACGATGTCTTTCCACGCTCGACATCGCCTTCTTGGGTATCGGCAACATGCTTGGATCAGGTATGAAAAGCCATAGAGTTCGGTACAAACTAACAAGCAAGTTTAAACGTGGAAACGGCTGAATACCACTTTTGTTATTTGTTAGGTTTTGTTGTAGGCGTTTCATAGTGGCCTGCAACATCCGTACTTATACGCGCCGCTATTTTTAGCTATAATTAGTAAATCGCGCTCACCTGCCCGATTAAGTGCACAGAATATAAGACCTCTTTATCCTGCTTCTATGCGAATCGACCGGATTGTCTAAATGTACGGTCCCTTCTATTTCAGGGGTATATATTCTTGCCCCCAATGTGGCTAATAAGTTAACGGGTCCTGCGATTGTACTGTCCTTTCTACTGGCTGGCATTGCTTCTCTTTTGGCTGCTTTAGCATACGCTGAATTCGGTGTTCGTTTTCCACGATCGGGCTCCGCTTACTCTTATACATACTTTGCTCTTGGAGAGATCCTCGCGTTCTTTGTGGGATGGAATCTTATCATGGAAAATGTGTTGTCTCTGGCAGTTGTTGGTATGTACACCGGCGCCATTAAAATTATTACAAATTATATCAATATTTAATTAAAAACTTGTAAATGTCGGCAAAATGCTAAGGGAAGCAATTTTTCGTATATACATATATATATAGATGTACATATGTTATGTAAAATAACACCATTGAAGGCACCATTATTTTCTATACCCTTATACCAGTTAAGATTTAAAAGAAATTGAATAAAGCTCCTCCATTACTACTGGCTGCTTGATGTAGAGAGGAAGGCATAATTTCCCCCAATTGTTGACGGTTCACTCCAGCTTTAACCAAATGACCGAGGAATTTTTGCGTATATCAACTTCTAGTAATAACATCCGTACACCTCGTTATGAGTAGGCTTCAATTACAGCGAATGAGACTTCATTATTCATTCTTAAAGCGAGTCCCTTATGAGATTCATCTGAAAGCTGGGAAGTTCGCTCGCGGGAGTTTTTTTCGAAGCAACAGCTCACAATGTTCTTAGTAGTAGAACCTTCCCTGAACACAAGATTTCTATGGCAAGCTACCTCCGCTGCTGTGATCTAAAGAACGACTGATATCTAGAAACTACTTGTTTTTTTTTTTATTTTCGATGGCTCATTGAGACGGGCGTACTACAAGCCCGAGTGATGATATCTGAGCGTGCAATTTCAGCTTCAAATAGTGGAAGAGCGTTTCAAGCACGATAAAAAGCATCGTAAAACGTCGGCTTGAAGATGAATGTTTGTCGTGTTTGATACTAAGCTGTGTAACAGTTAAGAGTCCCGAAGTCAATTTGGCGCGCGCGCATTTATCTATTTTCAGGCCGAACATGCAGCGCCTACGCAAACTCGTTATCCAGGGGAATCATCGGTAATTTCACCGTTAACGTATTTGGATGGCTCACTGATAAACAAAATAGCTCGCTGTCGAAATATCCGGACGTACTCTCAGCCATTCTGTTGATTGCGTTTGTTCTTTTCATGTTACTAGGTGCTAAGGTAATCGCTTATCTATTTAATTTAATCTTAAATCAATGAGCCTTAATGTGCCATAGATTCAATATTTACACAGTAAACATTTGACGAACGTCTAATTATACTATCGCAATCGACTTTCACCAGAATGCACAGATTATCATTACGAAAATGCGTTCATTGGCACTTCCACCATCGCTACCGAGATATTCGCTTTTTCTAAATACTGCCAGTCGAAGTAAATGAACTACACCTGCCGCTACGCCCTAACATACATGAATAGATTAACTACGTATGAAACATAAATTAGATTTTCGAATTGTGATAATGCTACAGTCACAAACGGGCTTCACTAGTTAGGATAAAATAGGTTTGCTGCGAAATATTGTCTGAATGTATCTATTTCTACTGCTCGTTTTCAGCAAACATCATGGCTAAACAATACTCTTGTCGTTGTCAATGTCATAGTAATGGCCATTATCTTTGGGGTTGGTGTCTTTCACGCCGACTTCTCTAACTGGCAGTACCAGTGCGGCGACCACAAGCCCGATGGCTTTATCAGCGGTTTTCTTCCACACGGCTGGTCTGGAGTACTTTCTGTACGTTAGATGTAATTCTGAGTTTTCCTTAATATCGTTATTAAGCCTAATTCTGTACGGCTTTTCGACACCGTCAAGTTTCAACCGTCTTCGTTCCATTTGCGACAACCTAGTAGCTCAGATTTACTGCACGTGTCATACTTTGACTCGGAAGAGTATCTCCGCTACTGAGAAATGGTGATGTTTTTGAGATATTCTCTGGGGCTAAGAATACGTTATAGTATTATTGCTGCATATTCCTAAAGATCGAAATTCATTAGCATAATATAAATAATTTCCATAGCGACTAAACACAATATACCCTTAGATGATTGAATTAATGCCACATTTTAGTAATTTTTTTAGGGTTAATGACAAATACTACTTTATTTACATTCATTCATGTTTTTTTTTACATGCCAATGCAAATTCGGTCCTAAGAGTATCCTGCTCTTACGAATGATTTTTGGCAAAGAAATTACAGAATCCTTATTGTACTGTCGTATTTGAAGTATAAAAAATTTTGATGAAAATCTGCTCACACATGAAATGAAGTCAATAGGACTAATGCTAACTGTAGAGATAGATTTTTACTTTACTTATAAAACCTAGGTGCTTTTGTTGCAGAGCACGTGCGCCAACTGATTAATACGTAGAAACACTAACTTTTAAAAACTTACAGAACTAACGCCACAGAAACGGACGTTTTGGGACAATTTTTGGGTCGTTTAGCAATTAACAGGCAAAAGAATCCTTTCTGCTTTCACAGAAAAGTGCGATCTCTTTGGTTCTTTCGCCTTTCTAAAATTAAATCATGCTTGCCATTCTCCGGAAAGCGTTTTTGAATTCCTTTTTCGTTATTTTTTTAATTGTTTGCTTTATTGATATTCCATACCAAAAAACACGCATATATAACCCCCGTAATCACAGTACATCTATTTCTAGAAACTCGAGACAACTTGAATTAAAAGTTCAAAGGCCAATTGTCGAAGTAGAAGCCCCGAAGTCCACGGAACAATCGCGGGATGAAAAGTCGCGAACTAACTCCGAACAATCAAATGTGCTATTCTTCAATACTAAATACATAGATACATTATACTCGTTGCAATTTGTAAGGGCAGAGTCGTACTCACTTGTTTGTAACTGTAGAAGCGCCCCATTCAGTCAGCACTTGGGTTCGATGTGAAGTAGCTGTTTCGTCTGCGTACATTATGTCTGTCTGTACGTGTGCATTAGGCGTGTGCCAAGTGTTTTTTTGCCTACGTTGGCTTTGACAGCATCGCGGCAGCCGGTGAAGAAGCGAGGAACCCTGGAAAGTCAATTCCGATCGCCACCCTTATGGCCATGTCTGTAGTTTCTGTCGTTTACATCTCGGTGTCTGGAGTTCTCACGCTTATGCTGCCATACTATGACATAAACACGGAAGCAGGTGAGCGATTTCAGCTAAAAGCCAAAACCACTAAATAGAAGATGACGACTCATGAGTAAGATGCTACCGATAGGATCGAGTTTATCGAGATCATAGGGATTAGAAAGTTGAATGGACGCGTCTAACGGAACACAACGTTTTCATGGCAGGTATACCAGATGCCCTTAAGCATTACGACGCATACTGGGCTGTGTATATGGTCTCTGGGGGCGCCATTGCTAGTATGGTCACGGTTATCATGGGAACCATATTTGCAGTATCTCGAGTAATGTACGCTATGGCTGAAGATGGTCTACTACCAGCTATTTTCTGCTCCGTTTGCCGAAAGGTAGTATGCCGAAGTTTACATTGACTATAACGTAGTTACGGTAGGTGATCACTGCCCATTGTTGAAGTCAAAGAGGGACGAATGCAGGACATTTTTGACACGTGTCACACGCGTAAAATGGGAAAAAGCCGACAAGTCTGCTACTATAAGTGCGTTGCAGTGAGCAGCGATACACAGCTTTACCTCATTCAACAAATCAATGTTACGAGGCTTACATGCTGCACTGCCGTAAAGCACTAGTTCGGACGGCTGTCTCCTAGTACAAAATAAATCATGTTCATTATTATGAATCGTTGTGAATCTAGACTATCGCGTATTCATAGGTTTTAGAGGCAAAAGTGTTTAAACTATACCGTCGTAGAAATTTTTCGCAAGAAATACATTTTCTATAAATCCCAAAAGTATCCATCGTGTGCATTATACTTGGTTCTAATCACGACTGTATTAAATCAATGAATATGGCCTTTGGTTTTATTTTGTGCTAACTTAATTTGCGCTGTATATAGCATTTAGTATGGGCGTCTTTTCAACTTCCATATTTACACCCTCAAAGAGCTCGCAAGTACTGCATGCCATACGAAGTTTTTATTTATTCTACAGGTTCCGTTCGTTTCGATGATCACATCTACGTTTGTTGCGGCAATTTTGGCTGTCTTTTTCGATACCGACGCCATCATTGAAATGCTTTCCATAGGAACGCTCTTTGCATATCTGATCATAGCGTTTGGTGTGGTTATCGTGCGATATTCACCAACGAAGGCGCACGCTAAGGTATATAGTCATTCATATCTCCAGTTTTGGCTAGTTGTCTCCTATTCTGATAGTCCTGTATATATTGAAACGACAAATATATGCGTAACCATTTACGGTAGACCCGTCATTTATATTTTAATTAGTAGAGATTCAAATGCTACCCGAAAGGCTACATGGGTTCCTTGAGAACTGCGTTTTACAAGTCGTTGGAGCGGACATCCCCCTTTAATGAAGCATAGGGCAATCTAGACGACGGAATAATAGTCACTTGAATAAAACTTTGGTGAAAGTACTTCGGAATCCGTGAGTTCAAGAATTTGCTTATATGATGAGGTCAATTATAGCATACGACCATTATTTAGACGAGAACAGAGACGAGAACAGGACTATGTTTTTGCATGCATAAAGGTCGACTTGCCAATGACACAGCGTAACAGCAGACCATCTAGTTCAACGTTACTAATTCAATAGGAATAACAATATTTCAGGGTGAAATAGGCCCGCGAGTGACGCTACGAGTATGGGCAGCGTCATCCTTGTACTCTCTGTATCCATCTCGAATGTCTCATAAAACTCTCATCGTTATCACGCTAGCTCTAGCTACATTTTTTGCTTTCGCATTCGGCTTCTCGGTGAACGTCAAAGGAACTCCATGGGACGGACAGGTAAAGGTTATCCCTAGCAGAACCCTTGTGCTATGACAATTGGTCTAAGTCTCGTTATGTTATCCGTCCACTCAGTGATCCCTATTTTTGTACATACAATTCGCTCAACGCACTATCGTGCATTGCTACATAGAACATGATTTGTTCAGTTATGAATTTAACCAGATAATTAGATTTATATTCTTTATTAGATCAAATTTGTATGATCATATCGGGAAAATCAACTCCAAACAAAAGAAATGGTCTCAGATTGCAGAAGCTTATTTTTATGTGTCTTTGTTGTTGTAATTTATAGATCGGGCTTACTGTGGTGTGTGGATCTATGATTTTAGTGGCAGTGGCATATATCTATCCGCTCAAGGAGCTTCTCGACGACGAAAACTACACGGTGAGGGTAGTTAAATTCGCTTGCTGCATTTCCTCACACTAAGTTCTTATTGCATTGGGCGATTCGATAAGTTCGTAGCGTACTTGAAATTAATTCATGTATTCAAAGTTAGGCGAGGAGGAGCATTTTCTGTTTGATTTAACGTAGATTCCCAAAGGTAGAGATCTTAAGAGGGTATTTAAGGTGTTAAGGGCTGAAGTCTTGTTTGTAAAAAGGAGTGTAACCCAAACATGTAAAGAAGTTTGCTAAGTGCGGGAACCCAGTACTAGCGCCGATTACGTGGTCAGAAAGTGATTCACTAGTTTTCGCTAAGCCCACCTTTCATTATAACATGATGGAAGGTGGTTTTAGCATCAAAGGGAAGGCCTGTGGTGCTCAGTCCTCTGACTATGAAAATACAGAAATTCCCATTATGTTTCCACCAAGGTCCACCTCCATCAGGTTGCAGAAAACAAAGGAAGATTCAACTAGATTCGACCGTTCAGAAATATTTAACAAGCAATGTTTAGGTCAACAGAAGAGGCATCTGAGTTTCTCATGACGTCAATCAGCGCAGATCGTGGTCGAAGCATGGTAGTGTTCCTTAGACAAGGCTTAAAGCCGTTTATAAACTTCTTCCGAATAACCAAACTTTTACCTCAGTTAAGTACTATGGATAATTAGCTGTCGGTATGCATCCGAGAAAAACGTTCGGCTAGGGCAAAGAAAGGGTCATGTTTCGTTACTTCGATGACGACCTTTTCCGATCGTTGCAGAATTCTCTTAATGGGAAAAATGTTGTGCCTTTAAATGGTGCAAAAAGCCATATTGACCAGTTTATCACAAATAACGATATTCACTTCTTAAGAGATAGAATTGATAAGCCATCTAAGAGATGGCCGGCCATCATCGATAGTAGTGACCAGCATACTACTGACTGAAATCATCAGGGCAGAAAATGACTTCGTACAACGTTAGGTAATACTCCGCTGCGAGTTTCCGAAATTAGCCAAGATACTTGTAATAACCACGCTTTCCAGCGAGTCACTTTACGATCAGACGTTCGAACGTGGTGACACCGCTTTGTGGACAGCCGCCTACTAACCTTAACTTACAGTTTTTTTTAATTCTGTACTACTATAGATTTTCGATTTATGTTAGTTGTGTTATATTTCTACCTATAATAGTTCCAGATGCCGTTAATGCCTCTTCTGCCAGTTATCAGTATGAGCTTGAATGCTTTCCTCATGACGACAATGGAAGCGGTGACATGGTACCGATTCATAGTATGGCTTGTCTTGGGTGCCACGGTCTACTTCGCCAACGGCTACCGTTACAGTAAGCTGAACCAGGTTCAACTTAAAGAGAAGTTGGACCATAGCTAGATTTGACAGCGATCATATACGTTTACTGTCACCACAAAAGAACAAAGATTTTTTGGTAGTATAAAAGACAAGGTGCGTTACTTAAGATACCTTTACTCATGCTGCCACAGGTCATTTGTACATAAGAGCGACACATGTCATGTTGAAACATTCATAACACACGAAATATAACATTTTCATCGTGATAATAAAAAAAAAACGTCTTCTTTCTTTGGAGAAAACGGTGACCAAACATAGCAACTTTACGAAATTTTTCATTTCACCTATGTAACGCAATTACGGTATTCGTCGAGATATTCTTCAATCGAAAAACACATTTATATGATCCTTAACAAGACACTGCCCTCAAGGCTCTTGTTTGTGATTACCCATCAAAGCTATTACTAGTTATTGTATCCACTTGATTCTAATGTATTCTGTACTGTGCGTTTGTATAGGAAACTGAAAGCTCAAGTAATACTTGTTTGGAATTTCGGTTTGTATGGTTATCTTTGGCACTTCTTGACTTACCACTGGTAATTCACTGCTTCCCTTATGCAGAAAAATCGTCTCCATTTAATTATTGCTTTTTCTGCTTAGATCGAAAGAAAAAATTTTCTTCGATGCTGTAGCAATGTAAACAATACCAAGCCCGAGTTAATTAGAAAATTAGCCTGTGGCCTGTTACAATATAGGCTTAGTGAAGTCATGACTGCAGATGTTTGCGCGCCACGTTCCATGGGCGTATTCGTCGAATCGAACGAGTAAACGTGCCACAGTGGAAAACGTATACATGTTGACCAGCCGTATTGTTAAAGAGTGGTTGTACCCTATTGATACTTGTACTGCTACATACATTCAATTTCTTCGCCATATCGGGACTATCACATGGCAGTTTTGCTTCATTTACAGATACTTCTTATCTCGCAAATCATCTCTTCGACGCAGAAAATGTTGTTAAAAAGTACGCAACATTCAATTATTGTCATTATATTGATAGTAAACGCGGTTTTATTATTGTGTCGTTCAGCCTTCCACGGTGAACTTAGTATTCTGTCGGGTCCATCAGTCATTTCGTCGTTATGATTTGGAACAAAGTCAAATAAAGCTCTAACGCTATCACACTCACGATTCATCGATGGTGTGATAGTATTATGATATAGAAGTTAACAGTAACACAAAAAAACGAAAACGATACAACTTTAAAGTGCGCTTACGTCATATCCGGTTGACTAGATTAAGTTAGCCAAACCTTCTCCTAAATAGGGTAGCGCCAAACCGCTGGCGGATTCCTAAACGGCTCGCAGTCGATTACAAGAGGAAAAGGATCAAGTCAAAACGTATCAAAGGCGAAGTTTCGAAGATGTCGATATCGAAAAGATGCAAACGTAATATTGACGTGCCAATTCCTTGGCTATTTCCTAATATGTCTACTTTAAGCAGCTCATCCCTATCGACACTGAACACACAAGCTTACGTGGACACAAGCTGTAATTCGAAGAAATGCATCGTCTCAGTTTGAAGCAGTTGAAGTTCCACACCAGAAAAGCCATCATGAATGTTCCAGTTATTCCCTATCAATGGAATGGCAGTAAGCGAAAGCCTTAAGCACGAATTTCACAGTGCCAAGCGCGTGCTCTACACTGAAGACGGTTTAATACTGTCGTAGGACATGGAAAATCTCACATACGCAATACCACAAAATCTCAACCCTTATCTTAAGCTAGAACCTTTGTTTTAGATTATGATATTACAAGTTTTAGCTGTACTAATATAACATCATCAAATCTGCCATCACCCTTAGCTCGTTTGTATTAAGTATTCTATGGATCACAGATCTTACGAAAGCGGCACATCCTGTTGAATCGTCACCTTTGATACCTACAGGCCGGTACATCCTACGAATAATTAGGTCACCAAAAAGATTTATGATGTTCACCGTTTGTGGTACATACTCTCCTAGGAATATGCATTCTCTCGACCGTAGAAGCAGGCTAAAAAACTGCTCCGCAGATTGTCTGATTATTCTCACAGTTGATGGTACGTAATTTAGAAAAGTTAACTTTTGACTAAATGTTCTACTAGAAGTGATGACATGTGTATACTGAAGCGCCACGGAGCTCTGCTTCATCAACCCCGAATACTACATTTCTATTTCGCGCATGCGCTGCACGTGCAAACTCTGTATCACAGAATGGGACCAAAAAAATTTACCATCAGCATCTTTGAAACGTTCTACGATTCGATGGATAGCTATTCCGCTAACCACCTGGATGTCTTACCTGTCATTATGTTATGTTTCTTTTTTCCTCACGCGGCTTGTGGCAAAGATTTTCTGCCATGAATCCCAATTCTGATAGTTTTTTTTGTTGTTGATAAAGCTGCGAGCTTCGCTCTGTTATACATCGCTTGTAGCGTGGCTATGATGCAACAACAAACCTGTCATCATTTCACAGTATATCCTAGGTCTTACCGGAAAAATGACTCTGTTACACATTTCGTTGAATGCAAGTATTGCCCAAATGTCAAAGCAGATGGTACAAAAATATCATGCTCTGTCTATAGAACACATCTCGACGCCACCTCAATGACGCCCTCGTCGTCGTAGGTCTTTTTATAGTGTTAACTTTGCTCATCATCAGCGAAATCTCTACTAGCTTATTCAATTAGGAAATACGCTTCGAAAAAGACGATCCCGAAAAAAAAAGGGATTTTTTGACGGTTGGCTACCACACGGCTGGTCTAATGCCTTAATTGTGTGTGTTACACAGCCATTTTTATATATATATGATTAAAATCTTATCATCTTTGGACCTTTTGTGACCGCCTTAATCTTTCTTCGTCATGTAAATAATCGAAAACTTGTTTTCGTAACTCGGGGAAGATTGGTACAATTTATCATAATTGCACGTGATACGTGTTCACCCATATCGCTGGGACAGTGTATATATTGCATTCAGTCACTAAAAGATATTTGGACGCTAATTAAGTAAATCAGACAAGATCAAGGAGATCGTACCAACAAGACTAAAAAGATCACGTTCGGTTTTATAAGACACCGCAAGGTAATGTCAATAGCACCGCTCGCTAACGATAAGTCCAATTTTCAGGCATGTATTTAGTTTTTATTATTTAAAAGTTGTGGCAGTTGGTGAGAAAACACAAACCCCACGAAAAAAGATTCTAATTGTAACGTTGATAACAATAACCGTTGTATCATCAAGCGTCTTCGTATCAGTGGCGTATGCTTATTCTGATGGAGCCCTATTATAAACTTAACTCTGAATGAAGTACCTACATCAGCATAAGATCACTAACGAAGAGCCGAACTTATTGTGTCGCTAGGGCAGCGTAAGCCGGTGTGATTTTCATTTTTAAAATCAACTGTTTCAAATACTCAGCATTTTAAGATAGTATTTTTTTCACTTATTGATTGTTATTAAAGTTGTATTGATGTTTGAGTCTTGTTCGCGCTAGCATGCGGTACATTAGGTAATCCTCGCATATTTTATGAAACAGGGAGAGAAGGTAAAACAAAAACATAGCAGACAGAAAAACAAATACACACATGAACGATTTCTCGTTTCCGGCCAGGCATCGTTCCCGATGAACTTCGTTACCGCGAAATGTATTGATACAAGTAGATAGGATCCGGAGGTTCTATAGCCAGTATGGTCGCATTCATCAAGAAAGCCATCTTTTCCATATTCAAAATCATGTTCAAGCGGCAGAGAACGGTTTGCTTCTTCCGATATTCCAATTCACTATTCAGCAAATAACGAATAAGACTGCGCTTCTGTTACTCGCCGTAGTGGGAAGCATAGTTGTCAGATGACAGCGATGCCGCAAAAAATGTGCTTATTTTTTCGTGCCTATTTCGTATTCGCTAGGCTAATCAATACATATTTCAATGTATGTCTGCTACAAATACGCAACATTTTAACTGTTCAGTTTAGAGAACTCAGCGTTGTTTTCTCAGAGAGTTAACACACTCCGGTCAATCTAAACATACATTAATATATTCCATTCATCTTCATGAACCTCCGTGAACATTGACCATTTTTCGAAATGAAAACACTATCACGAGATGCCCTTCACTGGAGCTCCTTTTACTTATTTCAGTATTTCAATTATTTCGGCTTACGGTGTAGTAGTCATCAGACATTCGTTGTCTGACCGATAACCGGAAACAGTAGTACGCGTTAAAGTCGCTCATGTACGAATCAGCTGGAACCTTTAACATAATTGATTATTATATTGAAATGTCTTTTGAGGAAAAGTCGTTTATGCCCTTATCTAACTTGAGCTTTTATTAGGTGTAAGTGAAACCTAAACTTTAGGCCCTGTTATAAAAAATATCGTTATGGTCAATAAGGATAGTTAATGGTCCAAGAAGAGAGCTGTTATATAGTTCAACCGACTGCCTATTCCTATAGAAATATTTTAATACATGGGATACAAAAACAGCATATATACATTTGTTTTTGTCGAGTATACGGTTAGCCATTCGCGGACTGTGCGACTTTATTATCGCATTGTTGTTTTTCTATATAGAGGCGCTCGAAAAACTGCTTAAGGATAACAGCTATCAGGTAACTTATTAACTTGACGTTCTTTTGAGGGTCAAAAGCCAAATTCCTGCTGAACAAAAGTGTTATCAAAATACTTGTTTGCCCAAAAAAACTTCATTACGTTTTTAACGGTACGAAAAAGTATTGAGAACTAAGCAAACTGGCAGAATTTTCATATTATATCTAAGTATAATTCATTTAGTGGTATATAAAACAAATAACAACTTGATCAGCATAGTAAAGACTCGTTTGAAAAAAGAAGCATGTACTCTTGAGCGTACATCAGATTCGAAGCTGTGACGGTATGATAACCCCTTCTTGTTGCAATGTATTAAAATCAAACGTATGTATTGTTCAAAGCTTCAAAGTAATACGAGTTTACATATATAGCTGTATATACGAACTTTCTTGAATTGAAAAAATATCACTAAAAATTTGGGTACCATTGCCACAAGACTAGCATGGTACTGGACATAATCACTGAATTTATTTGAGCTTTCACATATGCCATTCGCGCCTTTGCTAGCTGTCCTCAGTATGTTTTCGAACGCCTTTCAAATGATTTCTTTCAATGAAATTGGTTACACAGTACTATTTTCTGGTAGGGCTATTTATTGGTTTGATTATCTATTTCGTACATAACTTTCAAAATAGCAGGCTGAATTTGAGGCCAACCCGGCACAACTGTAGCAGCTCCGCTGTCCTTTTCCACGAATGAGTGTATATCAAAAAAATTTGCAAACATGCTTGTTTAATCGGCCCTGCCTTAACGTACTCTGTTGTTATTTTACCGTAGATAAAACAGCTTGATGCGTAAGGCATTAACATATAAATATATGGTATGATCCTATATACCTTGGCCATGCAGCACAAATGTTAGGTGATTGGTGCTTTCTATAATTATAATTAAATAAACATATGGTGGTCCTTATAAAATAAATCCTAATTTTTTTATGTTGCGTGTTTTAAAGATAGCCTTCGTCACATTGAATGTAGAAAGTCAATACGCGTAAAAAGTTGTATGCGCTTAAACATATAACAAGAGCAATTTTTGCAGTGTTGACACGGGTCAATGCATCTTAAGTATATCTAACAGATAAGAAATTGATTTGTATGAAATGCCTACTCTGTAGTTATTGCCATTATTTATAGTAGGAAAGTCAGCACCATCCTACCAAAACTTGTCCAACTTTCTTGTCCGAATATGCAATGCAATAATGCAAAGGCACAATTATTATGCTGAAAAAATGAAAAGAAAAAATACAAAAATAAAAGTATTTTTTAATTCAGAGGTAGTCCGTTCGTACATCGTAGCTAATCAATGTTATTCTTAAACATTAAATATTGATTATATTGCCTCGATGTAAAAATGTAAGGGTTTATGCAGTCGATTAGGTTGGCGTTCGCCACAAACTTACGGTATCGAGTAATCTGAATTTCGAAGTTGATATGAGGGCCTGTTCTTAAGTAAAGGCTGTTTCCAACATTTTCTTATGGCAGTTTCTTCATATTAAAACTACTATCGTTCCCTCTTTAGTAGAAAGTGATGTAAATCCAAATAATAATCTTCTTTTAAAATCTAATACCTGTATCCTGTACGTCAAAATGGTCAATTCGAATTTACGCGCTCTAAACTGACATGCATGACGTATAACAGCAAGTATGCACTGTTTAGAAATCGTCTCTGGTAGCAAATACTGCAACAAGTTCTATGTGTCCAAAATTAGCAGCTATTTATCAAGTGTTTGCCCCCTTTAGAATTCGTTAAAAGGTCGTAAACATATTAGGCTCGTTGCTTTATGTTAATTCGGAATACAACTCTGATGTCAAAAATATAACTAAAAAGTTTTAGCACCAGAAAACATTGAGGGGCGAACCCCATTTCAGGTCCTACAATTGTCTAGAGGGCCAAAAAGTGCGAGGCTTTCTCTGGACGAAAAACAAACCTTGGGACTTCCATCATGGAATGGAAGATACTTGTTGGCAACCAAAAAGCTACGTATCAAGAGCTTCGACGGAAATAATATGCCCGTAATTTGACTTTAATGAAAACATGTATAAAAAATTCTAAATCTAACTTGGGGAATCATAACCAACAAGAAAAAGTCGTGTGCTGCATTCTTTCCGTTACTAATGAGCATGATATACATCGACTTACGGAAATATCCTGAAAGAGGCTTAGTTCAACTACGGCGTCACCAAGATGGAACTTCCAGTTTAATAACAGTACAAATATGCTTATGGCCAAAACAAGCATGTTTTATAGGTCGTCATAAACGCTAAAAAAGTTGGGTCGACGTAGCTAACCAAAGCTAGTTGATGGTTTTATTTCATTTGTACATTCGTTGTTTCTGTGATGGTGTAGTAATAACGTGCTTATCGGCTACGTTTAGGAACGCGAGGCGGTCTATGTTTGAAATCGGTCACAAACACACCCCGTTTTTTGCTGAAAGCCAGCCGTTTGAGGCCATTAACAGGCGTAGGCCTGGAAACATTTATTTGCACACTTGTGTGCATTTGCATAGGACCTTTCCATAAATTCGAACAGTGTCTTACCACTGCCCCAATAACAATACCGGTGGCTGGGCCATCATGTTGGTAAACAGCTGTCGAATGAACAACCTCTTTATGTAGTATTCCAGCGACAACAAACGGCCTCCGTTTGGTTAAAAGGACAAATCGTACAAAAAGGCACCACATACAACTGGCTCACTTCGGCCGCTATAACTCAGTCAGCGTTGTAACGGCCGAAGTAACGTTCACCGACCGCTGCTCATCACTCTTTCTGCAGTTACAATGACGATTACCATCTGTACTGTTTTGTTGTTCATACAACAATAATTAGCTATACACTGATTAGCGAAGAAAATCGTAGCACTAATCTGCAGAGTTCAATTAAATACGTACGAGAATTATCGTGGTTGTCGTTATATGCAACAGCCATGTGGCCCTGGAGCCATGGCCTTAAATGTCGTTGGCGTTATTGAATAGGAAGCGCTATTATCGTCGCTTTTCTCACGCTCTCTAAATGTATTTAGATATACAAAAATGATAATTATTTGATCTCCTCTCATTGTGAGTTTTCAATAGGTTCCAAGATCGATCCTCTATGAAAAAAGGATACCGGTTGGTCAAGGAAACAAGCCCTGGACACGGACTCGCATAAAAAGATGGCCCACGGTAATAACTACAACTTTGCACATACACCTTTAATAATTAACGATTTCCAAAACGGGTTTTATAATAAATATAGTTAGTAAATAATAATAATAAACTTTTTCAAGAACGATATACGGATCAAATTTAGTATGCGTGTATCTGATAAAAAATTTTACCAATGTATATGAACAACAAACGAATAGCAGCGGTAATCGGGGTTAAACAACTTAAAAATTCAGCCTGCCTCGTTCGTCTAAAGTAATCGAAATGAGTCATGAAGGCAGTATTCTGTTAAAACATATGTATACTATTCGCTTTAACTCGCCTAGAAAGTATCAAGTCTGTTTAGTCTCCCGTAAATTTTCATTGAACAATAATGATTAGACGATAAAGTATTAACATCTTTATAACCATTTATAATTATAGCGTTATATAATTATATAAATAGGCGTTATATAATTTTGTTTTATTTGCTGACATGATTTTATATGTTAAATAGTTTATTAAACATTTTGATTAAAGTATCAGATCTTTCACCATTCCTCCCACATTCAATACTAGTATTGCAGCAAGTAAGTAAACTACAGAAATGAAAATATAGTTTACCTTAATAGTCAATTATATCGATGAGATAATTGAATTATTTAATTCATAAATCAGATTTAGTATATACTTGCATTAATTATGTAAATAAAGCACTTTGATCTTCTACTACAGATTATATGACACCGATATAGTCCTTTGGCGCTCTGCGCCACAAATCGTCTGCCGTCCAAAGTTGTCTGCTAGAAATTGCATTAATGTAAATAAAAACATCTTTTTTGTCAAAGTGAATCATATTGTGTTGGCACTTTGCAATTGACGTACATTTGATTCTATTCTTGCTCTTTTGGATAAAAACTCTAACTATTGGAAACGAAACCACTTATTTGTTGTTTTAGCTCTGAAATTCTAGCTCGTTTTGAAATCAGCGACAAGCAGTTATCATCCTGCCTTACAATGTTACAAAACTGGGAAGGTATGTCATTGTTCTACTACATCGATACACCTTGGGTTTCATTCGATTATATCATGGTGAATACTAAGAT
>NW_019213979.1:0-123175 GCF_002532875.2 Varroa jacobsoni | reverse complement strand
TATATAATAATCAACAATTTTTATAATAATGACATCTCATTTTAACGGCGCGTATGTAGTAGTTGTTCTAAAGTTTTATCATAACCTTAACCAGTGGTGCATTAAACAGTGTCGCATTCGCACATGAATAGGAGAGTTTGTTACACACTGAACAGACCACAATGTGAGATGTGAAACAAAATTCGAAAAAAACAATAGTTTATTATTATTATTATTTCCCATTTCATTAAATATTGTGAGTCTTGATTGTATTGAACAATTTACTCCACAGAAACAAAAATATAACTTAGTAACTTCAATAAGTAATTGCATAGAATTTACTGTAACCAATCACAGTAATACAGGCTAATGGGGCAATAACTGAGTGATAGCTTATTTTTGAATCACACATTCATCTTTCTTCACTATCACCAATGGATATATTTACTTTCGTCAATATTACTATAATTCTAAAGATTCTCATTATTTTTATTATTACTCTCAAATCAAAAAAGTTTAGTTGCTTCAGTTACTGACAATTTTTACCGTATATTACATAAGTATGCATTTACATTATTTAAGATACCGTTAGAGAACTTAGTCTGAAAGGATTAATTTTATTAAGCTACATTCAAGTCTTGACATCAGTTAAAATTGTGGTCCGGAAAAGTTTTTCCTACGAAATTTTCGAGTGAGGTTAAAACAAGCTTGCTCATCTTGCTTGTACTGCTTTTTAAATGAGTAGATTTCAAAATTCCTAAACTCCTCGAGCAATAATACGATGATATGCTTTGACATGACATAGTCCTTTTCCATTATAGAATTACGGAAGCAAGCCCGACATCTTGAAAATGAAATCGACCTAAAGCTGGTGTCTTTTAGTAAGGTGGGAACGTCATTGGGGTCGCGGGATTTCACCCACGAGAATAGCGATACAGTTCCACTGCTAAGCAGCGCCGCCTCCGGCCATGTGGTAGATTCGATGACTGAGGAAATCGAACATCTGCTGTCGCTCGTGAGTATCTTTAATTTTGAATATCGATACCCCACAGAAATATTTTCAAGATAATTACGCGCCTGTACTCGAAAAATAGAAACAATAAACAGTTAATAAGCTACAAATAAGACATATTGTTATCCAAAAACTGCATTATTAACTTTGTATCGTCCTCTGCTGCTTTGGCCCGATGACTTATATGTAATATTACGATTAGTATGAATGCCAAGTACGTATTTTGTGATAAAGCAGTTCATGCATAAACTGCAAAATTACTCGACTTACGTTTTCGCATTATAAAATTATTTATTGCAGTTACAGCAATTGAACGATGACATGTCTGAGTGTGAAGGAGGCGGCAGCTCCCGCCAGCACACGTTACAACGACACAGAGATATTCTTAAAGACTATACTGCAGGTATCACAAACCCCTAAGAACTCTTTCTGAACATTTTTCATTATGCGAGAGACGTCGTCGCTGTTTGAAATTAATACTTAAGGTCAAATGTTAGGCTTAAAGGGAATTAATTCGAACCGGCTAATACTATCCTGGTCAGCATCTCAAACTGGAACATATTTGACTAAATTACAAACTGTGCTTTAAACTAATCGAATCCGCTCTTGTTTTTCTATGATAAAATTATATGCCGTATTTCTCTGTCCAAAAAGCATTCTACTATTGTGGCTGCATTAATATAAGGCTGTTACAAGCGAATCCGGTAGATTTTGAAATTAAAAAACTTTTGAGCCACGCCGTGAGCAGACGATGTTAGGCTAATAAATACTTCAGTTATCTTAAATTTTGCGAGTGAAAATCGGTTGAGTCTACTCTAGGACAAATGAGCATAAAAAGAAAAATATCGTTTAGTATTGATAATCGGAGCCAGCGTGAAGGTGAGCAGATGTTATCTCCAGAGCAAATGCTGTCTCCAGTTCTTCAAACGACCGTTGGCATGGCAATCGAAAGCACGCACTCTAAGGACTTAATTCCAACGTCAGACTGAAAAGCAATATTCGGGATTGCATTCAACTCGTTTATTCTCCCGATCTAAATCCCTCTGGTTACGGGGCTGTCTATACCCTAAAAAGAGCACTTGGTGGGAGTATATCCCGCTACCATTTACTTTGAGAAGCCATAAAAGAGAAATTATATATGGAAACGCAAGTAGGTATGTAGTTGTTTAAAAGCCAACAGAGCGCCCGGACATATATGTAAAAAATTAAATGAGAGTACCTATAATATAGCTTAAAAAACCATCGTTGTAGCCTAACTGGTTTAAAAGTTCCGAAGCCCGCCGGATTGTTTTCTACGTTGTATTTGTCGTATGGGGAAAAATCTACGAACGAAAGCTATGATGATCAACTGCTGGATCAAAAAGTACACTCCTCAGTTCTTTTTTTATATCTAGTTTTATTTTATGTACACGTATGTCACACTCGAGTGTAAGGTCCTTTTTCTATAATAGAAAGCAATGACTTCTGCATGTATGAAGGTGCTTGTATATAAATATGATAGCTTAGAAATAATAATAATGGTATTGCCTTGAAAGCGCTCGTAGCTAAACAACAGACAGTCAACAGGCGTTGACCATGTATTATTTTCATATATGGTGCGTACCTGCAGTGAACCTTCAGGCTCTGTCAGTGACATTATACTACACGACAGGCGTAATTTAATTAAAAAACAATTGCTTCTGTCCAGTTGCTTCTGCTATTGGGTATCATTTTTAGAGTTCAATAAGACAAGAAATAATATCGAAAGTCGGCGTCAGCGGGAAGAGCTTTTGGGTACGTCAGGCCGCGGGGATAGCGCCTCCACGGACCACAAGATGAAAGGTGCCGCTGCCAGCGGTGGCGGCGTCAATCGGAGGGCAGACTTCTACCTAAAAGAACATGAACACATACGCAAGTACGGTATCGTTCACATATGTATCTCGCGCATAACCCAAACAAGACACAATACGTTCACGTTTCGACATTTGATACAAATACTGTATAATTGTATTACTCTTGCTCTTCCTGAGCAGTGGCCCTGCACACTATAATATGCTAACTATATCGACAATTGGGATTTTACACTGAATGTCATTGTTTCAATAGTTCCGAGCGTTTAGTCAGTGACCAGATCAACATAGCCATTCGGACTCGTGAGGAGCTTCGAAACCAACGAGGAACCTTGAAATCAATGCAAACCCGAGTGACGACTCTTGCAAACCGCTTTCCCGTTCTCAATTCACTCTTGCAAGTACGTTAAAAAATCTTTTCGGATTCCATTTCCATGTTCCGTGCTTTTATCTGATAGTAAGGTATGTGGGCACAGAGTTTTTTTTGCCGCTGTAGGTTTTTTGTTTGATGTATCATTGACTTTGATTAGATTATAAGATATTTAGAATGGGTGCAACGTTAGTTGGTTGGCTTTCTATTTTCTAGAGTTGACTCCAGCAGTATAAAATGCTTGACAGTGACCGAAGCAGATGGCGTTGGATAGAAATGCACAATACATTTTAACTAAACCGCGTTAATTTGAAATCTATTTAATTATCAAATAACCCTGTTTAAGTATCGCAAAATGTAGCTGCGGCAGTGGATTATACCCTTACACCGACAATACAAAAGCTAGCGACATTAATTACTATTTACCTGGCTAATAAATCTTTTTGTTTGTGTTCTGTTTTCAGCGTATCCATATCCGTAAGCGAAGAGACTCGATCATTCTTGGTCTCGTAATTGGCACATGCACTTTGCTACTACTATTGTACACGTTTCGCTAAAAATATATAAAGGTTTTCGATATAGGTTTGTAACTCAAAGAGCAGAAATATTTTGCCAATAGGTCTGACTTTATTAAGTCCCACATGAAAATGGAACATTAATGACCAATATTTTTCTGGACCTTGTTAAGTTCTATGGAAGGATCACTCGAATGCAAAACAACCCATTAAATACCATTTAATGTGCGTATGTTTGTAATGTATGTGGATTGTGGGCTCTCTGATGTATCTATGGGACAGGTACATAAAGATAGAAAGTGGTTTCCTTGAATTTAGTTGGTGTTGGCTTTACACTTTGATAGTGAATCGCTTCAAATGGTCACTAAGAAGCGAACAGGGCATTCCAGTAGAACAACTGGTGCTGCCAAGTAATATCAAATCATCACTAAGCACGGCCGTCGGCAGTGCAGAGGAACCTCTTTTTTTGTATCCTTTTCTTTTTTCATATATATTTTTTTGTAACCACTGCAAGTGTAGTGTTTATCACAACATAACAAGAGTCGAATTTTTGTGAGATCATTCGAATCAAGTAGCAACTAAGGGATATAGAACATCTCGTTAATATAACAAGAGCTCGCTATAAATCAAAAGTGAGTGATACGGATTTTTTACTCGTCATTGGTTTAAGGAAATACAAACTAAAATGTACATAACTTAACTAAGTAGTAGTGTTAATGACGGAAAAATCGTTATTCAATTTAATCTTGCACCTAAACGCATCTCTCACATAAACCTCTTCTACAGGCTTGTGTCGCCTCAGGTGTTTGATATTAAAACAAGCAAAAGTATTCATTAATATATGCCTTAATGTTACAAAAAACAAAAAAAAAGGTCCTTGTTCCTAACTGCTTTTCAAACATTTTAGCGCATTTCAGCAAGTAGTTATTTTGTATTTTAATGACAAGGTTGATTTTTTCCGACTCAGTCTTTCACTTCAGTACTGCTTAAAAAGATACTAGGCGTCTATCACGACTCGTATTGGGGCAGTTTATTGAAGCGTGTCCATTGCAACCAAATTCGGTCTTCAAGGCAGAACTGTAGCATGACCACGATAGTTATATTATTTACGTCTTTTTAGTTCAGCAAGAACATTTGAGTTAAAAAAAATAGCTCCATTTTATCTAAGATGTAACGGTATATTGTAAACTGCATTTAACATAGTCTGAGATCAGACTGACGCACGTCGTGGCAGCTAACCCATATATAATCAAAATTTGTTAAATTTATTCCCAATATAATAAGATGCCTTTTCTCGGTAATTAATTATTAAATGCAAAAAATATATAAGTAACTCTTTTCAATAGTTCTCGGATGGCTCGTTTAAATGGCTATTTGTCCCTTTTTATGTTGTACAGGAAGGTCTAAAGATGCGAATTTTGGCCGACCTACGGCTGCACTATCAATGCTATTTCACGGCACATTTCCCTCATTTCCTAGCACTATAGCAACCAGACTTTGGGCTTAATGTATCTGAAATTATGAGACGATGAGTCATGGTATATACAAGGTTTACTTGTATAGTATGTAAAAACAAACGTTAAGAGCTTAACGTGGATTTCTTGCATTTATCAAGAGTTGGAATTACTGATAGGAACTCTACATAGTAAATCACCCACAGTATAGGCAAACCCGACCCGTGGCAGTCAGAACAAGCACTGTCGTTAGTTATCGGTCGTTCTGTGCTGCAGAACGAACGCGTTCCCGATGTTGCTTTGCTATCGTCATAAAGAAACTGCGTAACATCCAAGGAGCGGCACAGATAATCTAAATGACTGTTATACTAAAAGTGGTCATTTGACTTGTTATAACTAAAATTAACGATATGTGATGATATTAATAAAAATATGACATACAATACCAGTTGAAATTTGTTTCTATTATTACGCCAGCAGGTATTTAAACTTATGAATCAAACGCGTCAAAATTTTGAAAGTGATTGGTTATTTATATTTCTACTGACATAGCCTAAATTAGGTTCTCAGCTAAATCCAGGATTTCTAATAATGCTACAGTTGTATTTTTTAAACCAGAAATATATGTTTTATACTATACATTTGTTAAAATCCTCACTTTGAAGCCAAGATTGAGTTTGGTGTCTTTAAAATATCCGCATTGTAGATAGGCTCACATATTTTCGCAAGTTACGATAACTGATGTTATCTTTATGTCGTTATTTAGTTCCCAACTCCGGTCTACGGTGGCAGCCTGGATATTTGAGTATCGTACACATTGCTGCGTAGAATTCTATCATTTTTATTCACACCAACTGAAGTTTTTTTTGCTGGGTGCGTAAAGAATTGATTGTAAATTCGTAAAAAAAATGTGAAGTAAATAGAAATTCAGAACGAATAGTGATGAATATTTAGTACGTTGTAATCGAATTTTCGTCCTATTTTAACTATCATATTATAAAAGCCCTGACTGAATGCTTACAAAAGAGATTTCTCTGCATTTTCTGCATCCCCGTATTGGTTCTGCTTCCTAATAGTTTGGACAGCGCTGTTCCTGACACAAAAATTTAGCTTTCGGTAATTTGGGCTTCACTAAAAACATCTTATTTATTATTCGTGAGCAGTGTAAGCATAAAAGAAACATTTGTTACGATGAACTTGTTTTCGCCCGGGTTGTTTTTGGCCTTCCGAGCAGACGGCAATTGCGTCATAGAAGTACTTGTTTACGCTTGGCTCCTGTGTGGGATATGTGAGCACTATTTGCCATTTTTTCTGTGCGCAGTTGTCAGAAGGAGTTCGATCGATCATTTGTGATTACTTTGTTAACGCAATTAACCACGAACGCAATGGAAGACACTAAGTACGACGGAGTGCTGTTAGATGTACTCAGCAGTTGTGGAAGACCTGAACGATTTCTGGATATAGTGTTTGGATTTCTGTACCGCAGGTGAACCGACGTATACATCTGTAGTGTATGCTTGGCGCGCACACGTCCTCAGAATTACACAGGAATATATTTTCCATTTAAAAAATAGATTGAACATGCTATCACTGAACTTATTTTCAAGTTTATTTTATCATGACGACTTAGTTGTGTGTCCAGCTGATTTGAGCTTTTTCCCGAATATTGACCTGTTGTGTAATAAATTATATATAATATAAAATTATACGAAATAATTTTATCTATCCTGTTGTACACATGATATAAATCTTTAGGAAATGTATTTAAAAAAATTGCACTTAATAACCATCAATAATATTTTTGTGTTTAAAAAAGCTCTATTTGTATGTATTTCCGCAAGCTTAGTTAGAGAAATCTCAATACTATGATAATAGAGACTTCACTGTGTCTGTCTGAATACTGTTAATATAGAAGTTCTACTGTCGTTAGCTAGTTACTTTTGTATAACAGTTACCTCTTATTTTATTGAGCCTTTATTACAACTATAAATTTAATGATGTACTTTATTAATCTCGCAGAACGGATTTTTATCGAATAATCGATTCTACGCAAGCAACTAAGGGATTTCCTCCTGGCTACGCAAATAAGGTGGCATATCAAGCGTTCGAAAAGTACCAGAAAAGAGCGACCAGTGACACCGCTAAGGTACTATCTTTCATTTGCTTCACTCCTTTTTAATACACACGAACTTGTAGAATTTGGAGCACTGTGGATTTTGACTCAGAGCTGGAACCATAGATAGCTATAGCTTGGAAGCCATGCATCGTGAAAGATTCACGTTGACGTATACAATAACCTGCTCAAAAAATATTGGCACTTTCTGGCGATCTTAGTTCGACTCGAAAGCACCGCAAAACGAACCTAATAGGGCTTACGGTTTATTATTTTCGTTTTTGCCAATGCATTTGTAGTAAGGCTAGCGTTACATATACGCACTTACATGTTGATTTTCATGTGCCCTTTGGTATTCAGCGGTTTCCGATTGCAATTAACGATTTCCCCATGCTTGCATGCGTTCTCAGAAAGATGCTCTGGAATTGGTCGCGAAGCCTGCGCCTCCCGTTTCAGCCGGCATCCGTGAAGAAATGGTGGACATTGGCGGTGAGCAGGTCAGCATTAGTTGCTTGCAGCCCTTCTATGGAAGCATATGTATGTCACATAACCACAAAAGACCTGTATCATTCAAGGTCTAACTGTTCATTTTATTCACTTCGCTCGATTAATTTTCATCTTTTTGGAGGAGCATTGCTATAGCCATTCCATCTAAAAATTGTTTAAGTGCGTGAGTTAAATGAGTCATACATATTCATAAATGACCGGTCTCTGCGGCTTCTTTATATCAATATATTAATGACTCGCATGCTACTAATATCTTTGTCAATCCTGGTATTCTAGATGACTCTGCAGCGTTGTGAAGATGAAATTGTTGTTCAAGCTGATGGGGTTAGGTCCAAAAAAGGAATGGCCAATTTTGTTGCAGGGAATGCGCCACACGACAGGTTAGTATATATATAATATAAAGAACGTACCTCCTGGACCGTGTGGTCTTTTTATTAGTATTTGAGCATTATCTTACAAAAATATTATTTTGCAAGAGTTGCGGCTTTAATTAACATTTCATGTTTTTCAAACAATTTGATGAACATGGATATTCCATTAGTTCGGACTCATTCAATGGTGCTGCTCGCGATAACTACAGTTGGACTCAGAGTCATGACGACATTGACGTTAGAGTGAAAATTACGAAGGACCATCGAAAGTTTGCTGTCAGTTGTCCCGAAGGAATGAAACTTAAAGGTACAGAGTGTAAAATTCGTTAAAAAATCATTGTTTGTCGGTTATTCTTGTCTTGCGAACTTTGTCTTCTCGGTTTATCGATCATTAAGTAGGCCTTTGTAGGAAATTTCTATATACTCGAGTAGGAAACCATATTGAGTAATAAATTAAATGCCGTCACGTCAGATAAGGATAGTAAAATGCAGTTGAGCTGAAAAAACCTTTACCTTCATTAGCGAATGGCGTTGTCACATTATTTTTAAAACCATCCGGACGCCTAATAAATGTTCTTCTCTGTTCAGTAACTGCCTATGAAAAAGATGTTCCAGTAACACTTGTCGAGGGGGATCTTTCACACAAAATTAAAGAATCTGAAATGGTATGGACCTCGTCCCCTGGAGAATTCATTCATGTAAGTTGCCTGCTTTAATGTATACATTATAATAGGCATATATGATTACTTAAAATTTTAAGTTGCCTTGCGAATATCTACAACGCGGATACAATCTATATATAAGCACTGCCATTATGTTCGATCTATATATATAATCTATAAGAGGGTCCTGCATTTGTTTAGCATTTCATAAATATGTAATTACTTAAAAATGTAATAATTACATGAGCATGCGCTTTACAATAACAATTTCAGATTTCGTTGGAAAAAATTGGTAGTAAGTGGTGGGACAGCTTATTAACAAACGAAGTAAAAATTAGCTTGAACGAACTGGAGGTAACAAAACCATTTGATGAATTGGATTCCGAAGAGCAGATGAAGATTCGACAACTTCAGCAGGAGCACCTCGACAAGTTAAAAGGAACTAGAGAGACCAAAAAACAGGTAAAATTTATTCGCGGAGCGAATTCTCACATCGCTTCCATGTAGAGCGGGATAACCTAGGAATACTGTCTAGCAGCCCAGAATAACACAGTCGTCAAATCTGATCCCCCTGCAGCATATAAAAATATAAACTGTATAAGCCGCTGGTTGGTGTAGTGTATTTTCATTATTTGTTATATTCAGTAGACAAGCTTTGCAGATATGAGTGACCTATGTAAAGGTCGTTTTATGACTCGATATGGCTATTTATTTCTTCAAAATGTAGAACGAATGAAAGAAAAACTACAGTTCTTTTTACTTAGGAATAGTGCCTAATTCTAGTTAACTGAGCTAAATAGCTCATTTTATGATATTTTTTTTGTGATGTTTAAAAAACCTAATTATTAAGACCTATACTTCCCACAGTGTAGTTACTATGCTCGCATGTTTATTTAATCAATCGATTATTGTGAAATTCCCAGTTCAGTTTTCTTACTAAATATTACATGATTTCGTGTCACTAAGAATTCAGTTGTTGTATTCATATTTGCAGAATATTGAAGAAATGTTAAAAAAAGCATGGAACGCCGAAGGCTCTCCGTTCAAAGGAACTCCATACGATCCTTCCATGGTAAACATGAATAATGGTACGACTGACCTAAATAATTCGATTTAGACTAGAGTTGCCTAATCTGCCAATCTTAACTTGTCAAAAGTATACAGTTTTCTCAGTTAACTGCTCCTGAAACTGAAGCGTACTCGTGGAACAGTAAATCATTGTTTTCACTAAAATGGACGAAGAAGGGCGAGGAATGACTCTACTATAGGACATTTATTTCATTGTAAATTGGTCTCGAACATCATATGCATTTTAAAATAGGCAAATCTTTATATATGTATTGACGTCATAATATTGTATGCACTAGGCGAGCGAAAGAGATCAGTGTAACAATAATCATTAAGCAACATTGAGGTATTAGTGTTGTTCTGTAAATATGATATCTGATTTGAAAATGACTACATCAAACTTCTACGATAACGTTCTCGCGCTATAAAGAGTACTTGTTTTTAGGTAAAACAAGTTACCCTACCTACTTACTACTGTGTGAACTGTTTGTCATAAAAAAAACATCAAAACAAATATATAAAAGAATCATTATTGTCGCTATTTTTTGTGTATATGTTTCATCAGCATTGCTATGCACACCAGTCCAAACTGTAAGTGACATAAATCGAGTTTATGTACACGTATTGAAGGCCACCCAACTAGCGAAGTCTTCTTTTTAATTGATAACATTTATAATGATTAAGTGTTGAACTAATGTAACTGCTTCACAAGCCACCTACGCTACGGCCGAATCCAGTGCATGGATGGACTGGCATTAGTTTTTCTCAGAGAGGAAAATATGAAAGCTTCGTCGAACGAAAACTAACAGACAGTTACTTATATGTGGTTTGGTCTAGGTTACAGGGCTTAAAAGTAGAGCATAACAACGTTAGATTTTAGTTGCATTTTTTATTAAAACTACACAAAAAACCTTTAATATTTTTCAAACGCAATAGCCTATGCCGGGCTTGAATTATTTTGTCGTCATATCTTCGTCTTCCATGAGACAACCGATAAGATAAATTACGTGTTTATGTAAGTGGCTTTCGTTACAGTCACTTTTTAGGAAAAAAATATGATCTCAGTAAGAGCATCTATTACATAATAATCAGTGTGGAACGAATGTAAAATAGCTTGTATAGATTAACAAGTACCATGAACTAAGCAACATCCGTATTTATAAATATTGCATGAGCTAATAGCGCTGGAAAATAGACAGTGGGTATAAGATAGCTATTTTAGAGTCTCTGGATGATTAGGACGCGGTAGTGGAGTATCTAAATAAGGGTAACAGAATAACTAACCAACTGCAAAACTGAAGTTTAAGCAGAGTGAGTCGTATTAATAAGTGGGTCTTTCGTTCCTCAAAAAGCTGCGTATTGTTGGGACAAAAAGGAATATTCCGGGAAACCAAAATAACGACTTAATATGAAGAAACTACTGTATAGAAAAGATTGCAGTATCTAAAGTGAGCTAAATTACTCTCTGGTATATCTAATACATGTATATATATATATATATATATATATATATTTTTTTTTTTTTTTTTTTAAGTTTATCTAAGTTGAATTGTACAAGGCACAAAACTCCTGGTAAGTCCCGAATTCATTTTAAGTGGCTTAATTACCAAAAAGATATTTTTCAAGTTCCATATTTGAAACAATTTTAGCATTCCATTAAACGAACAACTTTCATCTCCAAGAAACGATTGTTTTCCGTATTTAGAGCCGATATTCGTAGGTGCCTAAGTATCGCACAGATGTTGTCATTGTGTTTTTGCGGAAACTTGTAGTTACTCAGCTATGGCTAAAGCGTCTACTTCAACAGCGCAGGTATTTCGCCGGGTACACGAGTCGTCCGTTAGCGTTGTGCTGTTTCCGAGGGCAGAACTATAACTATTATTGCCGTGTCGCGTTATTATTATTAATAAAGTAAAAGTTATTAAGTTAGACAGATGGAAAGATCTACAGAGGCGCCGACAGCATCATCAGAATATAGAATATCTTGCCCAAGGTTTGAATATGCCCAGTCCGGTCATATAAGTCACCACCAATTTTGCAACCATGTTGTTGGTATAAATTCTGAAGGAATATATACGAGGTCATACAAAAAGGAAGAGCCTAACTAGCAGATATAGAATTTTCCAACTGGATCTAATAGAAATTACTGCCATTTATTTAATGAAAAAACGCCACTTCGTGTTTGGTAACTGTCTACTTGATAAGAAATAATTATAGTTCAAATTTTTTTTTAGACGTTGCTAGAGGAGGACACAACGGACAATTATATTTAGTGTAGTTGGAATTCCTTAGAGATTTTCTTTACCTGTTACCTCTGAAACCTGTTAAAGTATATTTCGAAAATGCGTTCCCTCAGTTAGCTAAGGTCTACTCCGAATATATTTTATACCAAAAATTGTAACATCTTCACCTTCAATTAAGAATTGAAAAATTGAAAGAAAACTGACAGAGAATTATAATAGAACTGAACTTATGAACTGATCATTATATCGCGATTACATAAATCACTAAGCTAAGTCAACCCACAACAATTTATCTAACTATGAGGAGCGTGGAAGTTGATGACTAACAAAAAACGAACGAAGTTGGAAACAAATAATGAATCCATTCTTGTAGATTTTTGTTATAATTAATTAATTTGGCCATTTGGCATTTATGTAGGCGCTCAAAATCATTATATGTCACCTCTGATTTGCGTACTGGCAAAGGTGCCCTCTAAACGGCTCGAAACGACGTAGGTGGCACCCCAGTGACACCACGGTAGCGAACTTAATGCAACAAATGACGATACGTTAATGTTCAAAAGCTGGTCAATAGCTCATTTTTCAAAATTACTTTTAAGTGGAAAATAATCGATAAATAAATTTAAAACGAAAGTTGTATATTATTTTACAGTACCTATTGGTTTTAGTAATGTAAGTGTATATTTAGAAAAGTTAGTTAATTCTATGGCTGGTTAATTCTAAGATCCTATAAGTGAGCCTATCTTAGAAATATTAATAACTTATCTAGGATCATTTGCAGCTTAAGAATCATTTTCGTTTATCCAATGATATTTTAAAGAACAACAGACAGATTGGGAATAAATAACGCTTTTTGTTCGACGCATGCACGTTAATACCTTCTTCCGAAACGCCCATATGTAAAGTTCTCGCGAAAGTTCTCTTTTTTTGGTTGGAAACCGATACAGTGTTATATTGTAGTGTTTACTGTATAAACACTACAATTTATTGTATAAAGCGCATGGATCCTGTCTTGGTACTCATGGGTAGGTTCCATAGAGTTGCTCCAAGCTTTCGGGTCAAATGTATTATACATTTACATAGCGCGCCGCTTTCGAAATGGTCAGGGAAAACTAGATTTAAAGGGAAATCGAAGAATATCTTGGCGAAGGTTGAAAGAACAATCGACTGAAAAATAGGCATATGCGACGCTAATTGAGCGCCACCTGGTGCTTCAAAAAAGCTATCCATAAAAAAAAATTTGCCCAAACCAAGTGTTAGAATCGACGAGGTCCCTTAGTACATAACAAATTTTCCCCGGGTCACTCCTAATTTTTCAAGAAACAAAATAATGGGAACCTGATGGACAAAAAAAAAGTTCAAAAATGAAAACAGTTGCGACGAGAAAAGGCCTCCATTAATGGGCATCGACAATGGTAGCTTAACGAGATAAAGGATTCCGAAGGTATGTCATATTTGGGACTTGTTTATAGCTTTTTCTTTACGTGCGGCGACGTTAAGCATCACATTAAGGCAAATGCAACGGTATACTGGGTATGTAGCTTTCTCTAAACAAGGTTGGCTACGCAGGAATAAAATTATCTACAGATAATTAACAGTTGTTTTTAGCAAAACTAGCAAAGATTAAGCGCGATTATTCTTTATCTTGCCCCTGATAAGTCATAAGAGCCATTAAAGTGACATCGATTACTCGCCGTTCGGGAGCCCAGTTTGCTCGGTCGCAATCATATTTTTTGACACAACAGTGCTACAAAACATACCGCTATTCAAGGTGAGATCAAATCCATCAGATTCTAAACTAGTTAAGACTCACCGTACTAAACTGGGTTGTCGAAACAAATAGGTAATTGTAGTAAAAGATCTCTTCGCAAATGGAAAGCAATTGATTATGAAGGTAAAATAAAAAATCACTATTGTAGCATTATAAGAATCACCTGCAAATGTTAAAAGCGAACTAACAAGGACATAATACTAGACAGTTTTCTCAATGTGGCTATGTTATTATCGAACATCCGAAAGGCTTATGCTTGATAGATAAATATGGATGGCTCCTAATAACCTTAAATTTCTATCGGTCTATTGTGCAAATAAGTGTTTAGTTATGGTAAACCTCGGATTTCTTTTTAAGGTTGAGGGGGGGTTCTTTGCACCAACCGCTTAGCAACATGAAAATGATGTCCATCAGCTTTATCGATAGTCACATGACATTAACTACTGCTACGACTGATCCAGTTAAAGCTATTATCAATGGCATTGTCTTGTGTCAAGCGGACAGTGGGTGCCAATGGTTGACATGCTATGGAGTGTAACGCCTGTCTGTGCCTATGTTTGCGCTCTTTTTGCGCTATTGGCTGTCTTTGTTGTCGAGTTACAGAGCGTACAATGGGGATTGGTTGATTGATGTAAACTTTAAACTTTCGCTTTCCATTTGCGAAGACATCTTTTACTACAATTACTTATTTGTTTCGACAACCCAGTCTAATACGTGAGCCTTATCTAAACGTAACTAAAACAGCAATAGGCGGACCATATAAGGTCATACGAGGTCGCCAACCCGCTTTCCACTTTAATGAAAGCTTAGATATAATTTAGAGGCAGTTTACGGTGAAATAAATTAATTCAAAGTAAATTGGAATGCTTTTACTATCATCATCTTATTAACTTCGTGGACTCTATAATGCAGACTTCTGTGTTCTTTACCGTCTTTTATTAATTCTTTCTACCGTTCCCCCGGCAATCAGCCACTTTGCCTTCGTCTATATCAATCTAAAAAAAAATAATCGCACCCAGCAACAAAAGACCGAATGAATAACAGTTTAGTTAAACGGGATGAAAATAGACATAGTTAGATGGCTCTAAAAATCCTGCTTGGCTTCAAGTGCGTTTGTGCTTCTTAAGACGTAACAATGTATAATTAGAGTGCTTGTCTCGAAATGTCATGAAGTTAGAAATCATTCAAAGTGCGAAGAACTGAAATGGTCCAAGTGACCTATAAGCCCCGAACTTCCACTCAGTCAGCAAAAGCCAAAACAAGCGCTTTCTCTACCGCTTTTCTGCTGCTATGCAAAAAGCTACTCCGTCGACGTTAGTACTACGGCCGGTTCCTATTGCCATGTGTGCCATCTCCGTTTGTGACACCAGATGCGTATCTCCAGTTTCCGTCACTTTGACAATTTAGTGAAGGAGCAAAAAGTAGAAAATAGTGTGGAAGAATACTTTGAGACGTTCGGCAAGAACGTCGGTACTGGTCAGGACAGTCCGGATAGGGCGCACCGAATAATGCAATTGGGCAAACCCTTTGCCACTAGGAGGCGAGAACAAGTCGGTGGCGACGACTCCATCGCCGCATCTGAGGCAGTGGCATTTTCGCCTTCTTCGAGCCGCGCGATTTTCAAAAAGTCACGCATTTATGGGGCGTGGTCGAGTATGGTCGTCCTAGCAATGCGAACGAAAAAAGCAAAACGGGCTTCGAGAACTGTGGAAGTAAAGTTGACGGCGTGCAGGGGGAGGGGGCAGCTGTGTGGGGCAAAAAGGGAAATATGAAGAAATTGAATCTCACGGCCAGTGGGTGGATTTGTCGAATGTGAAAATTTGAAAAACTGCAAAGAGGAGGGCTAAGAAAGAGGAAAAGGAAAAATGTGGAAAAAAGCACAGGGGCATCGAAGAAACTGTAGAAGCACGAGAGGTAGATGGCGCGTGGAGCTGGTTGAGGAGATAAAGAGAAAAGGATGGAAGGAAGCAAGAAAAAAGAGTGAAACAACGAGTAGAAAGAGGATTCTGGATGTAGCGGTCGTTTTCGTCGTGACATCGTTGTGGCAACTTGTGAAGTTGGCGATAGCGGCGACGCGTTGATAAAAACGACAGTAGTGGGGGTACGAACGCAACCCCGTGGCGGAGACGCCTCTCTTCTCGGTAGGCAGAGAACAGAACGAAGAAGAAGCAGACAATGATAGACGAAACGAGAACTGTAGCCATACTGGTAGTGCTATCAGTTGTAGTAGTAAGAGGAGCAGGATATCCTTGTGGTTCACTTCCAGGAATGCGTTAAAGGCTGGGTCTACGACGTCATTGACGAGAATAGTGGCGGCGGCAATGCTGGTAGCGCAGTGGAAAGGGCGCGCGACGTTTGAGTCTGCGATTGGGGTATTTTTTCTTCTTTCGGACGAACGGACGTGCAGAAAGGAACGAAGAGAATGCGGGCTTTTTTTTCAGTTCTTTTGCGTCAGAAGCGTTGCCGGCAAAATAGAGAGATAGAAAAAGTAGAGAATAGAGGGATCTCAGGGATCGAGCGGACTAAGTAGGCGGGTGGAATGCAAGCGACAAAGAAGAAGCAACAAGAGATTGACGGACTTGTTTTTTGAACTCAGAAATGTGTACGTCTAAATAGCACATACTTGTAATCCAGATTGTAATCTAAATGTAAACCTAAACATCCTTAATCATATGGTCTACGATAAAAGTGGGGCAGTTTAACACTAAAAATGTGTACGCTTATCGTCCAATCCAGCACTACCCATTTCCTACCTCACCTCTTTCACAAGGCTCAATCCTTGTATCACATCAACCATATAAATAATATATCTTAATAAGGCAGAGATCAACATTTAATAGCCACAGAGTCTGATAAAAGCAATACTTTTTGAGCACTTCGAGAAGTTAAGAGAGGATAACAGTCAAAGGGAAAACCTTAAAATTAATCTAAACGATTGGGTATCTACAGTTCACAGTGAATTGCGGTTTGTTAAGTCATAAGAGCTTCTCACTATATATTCACGGTACACCCTTCTGAAATAACCACAGGATGCTTGAACTTAAAAGAACCGGAAATAACCTATTGTCAGGGTGATTGCTACAGAGAAATTTCAGTTTTTGAGACAGGATAGAAAGGCAAACACGTTTTCAATAATAACTTGTGCTTTAGCTTTTCCCTTTAGCATAAAAAAGTTCTAGCATAGAACTTTTTTGCATAATTCATGCGTAACCTTTATAATTGTTTAGTTGACGATGTATTTAGTTACACTTAAGATACTGACTTCATCAAATGTTTACGATCCGATGTATTGATACCAAATTATCAAAAATTTGTCCATCACAATCGCTATGACATATGGCAGAATTAATTTAACATTTTTTTAAATTAATTAATAATCAATTAAATTAACAGTTTTTACTGGTACACTAAGGAGCTATTTTCTTTCTCTAAGTAGGTTATATAATTGTCCTAATGATTCCGTTGTTCGTTTCCAAATATTAAGTTTTCGTTACATGAGTCTTTTACCAAATTAAGTTCTTCTAAACCCCACTGAGCAGAGGAGTTATTCATGAATAAGCCTCGTATCGCTTTCAGATAATTGTTTTTGACTAGATACATGTGCTGTTATTAGAATTTGGACGTCATAATATGCGTAGTCAACAGTATCGCCTTGCGTTTTTGACCCAACTGAAAGCTTTTAGAAAATTATTGCATAAACCGGAAATAGAACTTGGATGTATATTGGGTAAGAATTAAGTTCAACATGTTTATTTCTATTGCTTTTCCTCAGGACTGGAAACCTGTGATTTTCGTCGGTTGGATGAGGAATAGCCATTCCAAAACAATGTATTCGGAGTTTATCATCGGCTCAAAAAAAAACCTTTCCTATTATCATAAGTGGAACAAACTGAATAGAAAAAGTAGGACAATGAATAGAAGAGAAAGAGATAATGACACTTTATTATAGCAATACATCAGGCAAGTCAATTCTGTAATCAAATTGGTTGTCTCACTATGGCGATGTAGTGCAAGGTTGTTATTGCTATTGGTACTGTCTTCATTTTATCGTAAAGTATCTTTATCCATGTTTTTTTTTTTTTGCTGTTTTCGCCCTAGTAGTGGTAGAAGAATAGCCAATGGAACGATGCATTAGTCGCAGTAGTAAGATATTCAAGCGATCCATTGCTGGTCATAGAGCTGTCTTACAGGCCGCGAACGTGAGCGTCGTTCAGAAAGATTCAGCTAAATTTGACATCGGAGACGTCATCTGTAAATGGATAGATAGCTATCTAGATGTTGTCTGTAATTTAACGAAGCATCGAAGCGGTTCCTCCGGCGACGGGCGGATGAACGGAGTGGGATTGTTGCGTTCGCGATCGAGGCACAAGGCGACACGGGTCGCGAGCAGATCGCAAAAACCCAAAACTAGAATAGTGAAAAAAAAAACTGAAAAGCCATAGCGTCGCACCAGTATATGTGGTTGTGTAATTATTGTGTTCTATGAAGCCCATCGATGTTCACGAACGCGCACTGTAATTCCATGCAAGACTAACACATTTTACAATCTTTGGTAAGGACGTGTTTCGTTAGCGATGAAACGCGTGTTTATTAGGGTATTATAAATATTTGTCAAGTTTAAACTAATGTGAAAGTGTTCGCCACACAGAAAAAAAATATGCTTTGAGTGAATTTGATTGTCTCCAAGAAATTTCCAGCTTTACGGCAAACGACGGTCAAACATTAGCATGTAAGCTGTACGCATGCTATAGGATACGTTTATAGAGATTAGCGATCGCCATTATATTTAGAGAGGAAACACTGGTAAATGGCATACGTATTTTGATTTTACTCTGGCTAACGGAACATCCCCGTTAAGTAAATTATATAATTTGAACGATTAGCTCACACAAATTATCAGTAACTTTTTAAGCCGTTGGAAAATAAAAGTTGCTCCGCCATTTTTAGGTAATAGGAATGTGTAAAGAACACTCTAAGTTCATTAATAAATACATAGCACAGCCAGCTAAATAATGTACTGAAGTTTATGAGTGTAGATATAAAATCACACGTATGGCTAAATTTTTCTTCAGAGTATCAATGATTTTCAAGCCTAAAAATAATAATCATCATGGTGAAAAGTTAGTTCTCTAATTTTTATGTTATTTGTGGACACATGTATCGTTTACCACTGTGATATGTCCTTACCACACCGAAGGAGCGCAGCAACATTCAACATCTCAGCTACATTCATCGTTTTACATGTTCCAGTTCGTATTTGTCATACTTCCTTCCTCCATGTAAAAATAGGTCTCTCACGTTTTATTTGAGTTGGTCGCAAGTACCATCTGTGCATTTGGCCTACGTAGCTTTATAGGGTGCCGTAGGCAAATACAGCCTCCAAACGAATGGAACAGTGCTGCTGCACCGACCCTTGCCATAACTCTGCCGGTCTGCTGTTTGACCAGGAAAGTGATGCTGCTGCCGCCGTCACTACGTAAACGGAACGGCATCCTCTTATTCTCTCTTTTTTTTTCTTTCTCCAAGGAGAGTCGACGCCCACTTGGGTGGCAACCGACCGGCCGATCGGACCGGCGCCAACCGTGCGCCTTGCTTGGGCTCAATGGGCTAATGCCTTCAAGAAGGAGTGTCGTTGAACGTGCGTCTGTAATACGTGGGGACCTTACCGCACAAACATAAACCTACAAAGACACGGACTGTGTTCGTGTGTCAACCACGGCCATTTGACTTCCGAAAAGAAAAACAGGACTCGCAGGATTGCCTGGAAGGACGAACCTACCGGCCAACGAACCAATACGAAGGAGCTAGTAGGTAGAATAGGCAGAAAAAGAAGGAGCTCAATATAGGGGTAGGGCGGCAGAACCTGCGGTCAGGATAAGGTACCTAATATACTTAGGTACGTACAATGAGATAGAACTTTTTTGGGCTTTCGACTCTACCTGTTTCTGTTGATTTTTTATTCTATAGCCATCTGACAGACTTGGCGGATAAATTGCTTCGCGACGGAGAACAGGCCGCCGACAGAGTTCATACCAGAGCCATCGAACAGGACGGACGATGAGCAAACGGAACAGACCAAACCTCTTTTTTCTTTTGCACCTAAATTGGGCAGAAAAATGTCCCTGCTGTAATGGCCCCAGTGTGCAAACGTAGTAGAAAGGAGATAAATGGGCTCTGGTAAGTGAGCGACTCTCTTCTTTCGCTTGCAATGGAAAAAGCGTCCCACACCGTCGATGAAAATACATCTTGATAAAATGTTCATTCTAATTCGGTAACCAAACCAGATAGTAATTATAACCACATATAATAGTTATTTTAATAAGCGATCCGGCCACCTGCGGACAAGTTCTAGGCCACATGGTCGAGTTTCTATGTTTAATGTAATAATAATTAACGTCATTTTTTACTGCAATATTATGTAGAACCTCACTAGAATACTAAATTATCTACAGATAAAAGCAGCATAATGCTAATCTTCGTTTCGGGCTATAAGCGATCAGGATTTGGGCCTGACTCTCTGGTCTAGTACCTGTCGCGAGAGGTATCAATGATAAACTGATACTCTTATAATATGAACAGAATACGTTATGTTTACACCGGTACGTAAATACTTCGATATCGAGTTCTGTCTAACATGACAATTTTTAATCTTATCTTATTGACGCCTGTGATGTGTATTACGCAAACTCGAACCTGAGACTTTTTACATTTGGACTCTGCATACTATTAGTGCATTTTTGGACAATTAAGTCTGCTTAAAATTACTTTAAGTACACATTGGTTTTTAGTAGTACAGTTTGAACGTTCGAACTGAACGTGTGTATGCGAGACAGATCTATACTCATTTCGTAATTACCGGAGTCTTCCTGGTCTAACCAAAAGCGTCTTGGTCTTGATCGGCAGATCGAAACCCCGTGCTTCTCTCTGCAAGTCTTTAAACTGTGCGTGCCAAGCGCAAGCAGAATCAGCAGTGTACTTACACACGAATTCATCAAACTTGATCCGCGGGTCAAATTTTCGTAGTCTCTATTTCCGCCGGTTAACCGAAGCGTAACTTAGAAACCGTCTCTGGCTTCTGCTTGTAAACCTCGAAAGAATAGGTGGCGTGATCTTCGAATTGGAACAACAATGAAACACGACCACTGAAACAGCTGCGGTGAACATCACTGAGGACCGATTCTATCACCTAGATCCTCAGTTCTCAAATGGTCGAACGCAATATAAGAATCTCCTATATCGAAGGCTCTACGTTCAAAGCAAGCACGCGACGTGGTAAACGACTGGAGGGCTTCGGTTTATGTTGTTATAAGTGCAACGGACTGTTTTACGCTGTTGCCTAACGGCGGATGAGGCATGGCCGGAGATTAAGCCAGCCACGAAATGATCGTGTTGAGTGTACAACTTGCCTGCAATTAGCTTTTCGACTAAACTATTCATGAAATGTATAAGCACTACACCACTGAAAAACGAAATCATTGCCTATATCACATTCTCACTGCACCGTGTTAAAGCTTACAAGAGTGAAGTGGAAATCCTCAAAAGTAAGCCAATGCACCCGTTAACTACGCTCCTAGAGGACGAAAAGAACGACATGTCCTAACAACAGTCACAACCCGTGTTGTGACTTCACCGACAATAACAAGGCTGGTTGAGCCCTCAGACCGGACTTGCGAGACCTTTATCCTGAAAAGCACGCATCACGGTACCTGCAACCATGAAAAAGATATGAATAGCGTGATAGCCGAAGTGGATAAGCTCTCTGAGATTTCAAATAGCTCAGTACCCATCTTTCCACAGGCAGGCTACTATGAGCGGTGCATGGAGTTCGAAAAGGACGAATTCATAGCCGCACTTGAGTCGCCTTTTATGAAGCTCAAAGAGCTCCAGCCAGGGTTCGAGTTGCATGTCCTATCTACACCTCTCTGTACGTCGAATTGTAAGGCCACTGGTGAAATACTTGCCAGTATAGTAGATTGGAAGAGTGCGCCTTTCGCTGTTCGCTCTTTATCACACATCGTCAGGTTGTTGAGAGACACTGACACAGCTATAAGGATGATATAACTAAGAAGATGACCTATATTATCGCATGGCTGGATCAAATATTTTTTCGAAACGCATAACTAAAGGACTCCAGAGGGAGATATACAGACGAGTCACCGGGACGCATCTGAAGCCCTTTAGTCCGCCGTGACGAGGCAACTATACCCTGCCGGTTGGCATTTAACAGGTACGACCGTCTATGAGTTTCATATGAAGCGCACCAGAGGATCGTCGTCTAGACCTTCGAAGAAAACTTCTCTTTATTCGGGTCAATTCAACGACGTATCGGCATCTACCGTAGGGCTGTAGTAGCTTCCGCCATCACCGACGATTGAAGATTACTTAGACCAGGCCCTGATTGCGCTGAACAGGATTCAGTTAGTCGCAAGCACGCTCTTAGAGCGGAGGTTAGGACGAAAGCCACAGGGAACACTAAAAATCATTCAGTGGAACTGCCTCTACATTAACGCTACTCACACCACAAGCCTGGGACACAATCGATATTCTTCCGCTCCCGGGAACTTAAGCAACCGTTTCATTCGCCTCACTGGGATTGTACTCTGTACACTGCTCTGCGTAGATGGATAGGGGCGCAGTTGCTTTAGCGGCGGAGTCTCAGCGTTTTACAATCCTTGGGCTGAGAATTTCATCCCGCGCCGTGTAGAAGGCAACAGCGTGGTCTTGTGTGGCCCCAAAATATGGCCCGTCGTAGTATATGTACGACCAAGTGACAAAGAGTGCACTCTGACTCTCATGGAAAAGATTGTGACGATAAAATGAAATATGTCAATGGTTTCACCATTATGCAGAAGACCTCGATGTGCGTCTGAACTAGTCCGACCTCAAGCCGGTCGTTAGCACTTCGAGGCACATTGACGGAACATTATCGCGTGACACTTAAACACAGCAAAGTACCAACGTTTGTAGGTCCTGTAAGAAGCTATGTCATAAATATCTTTTGCAATAAACACAAGTGGCGATAAGGCGAAATATGTCAATGCTAATCATTCTTTTTCGTGAAGGGGGACAGCTCCAGATGTGCATTTTTGCCAGATTAAATTGCAAAGTCTTCTTAGGGCTATCGCTCGTCCAGAGGAATAAAGCTTTACCGCGTGAAGTAGACTTCAAGGATATACTGAAATGGGCTTATGAAACTCCCACAGTGTTAGATTAGTTTGATGTTGAGATATGTTCGCGTCATCTCGTCGATGTCCTGTAATCTTCGCTTCGTCCAACCCGCCCCAGGAAACATCGGCAATGGTCTGATCGGAACTACCAACTTGTTCGCTGTGCCTAAAATATCTTTAGGTTACTGGTAGCACCCTCTCCGGGAGCGGGGCCGCTTGCCACAGCGTTTAAAGTGATTTGCCGGAAGACATATGTCACCCAGCGGACGAAATATTTAAAAGAGTAGGACGCTATTCTCATAAGAAAGGCCAAGCATCAGGCATATAAATGGCTTGGCTTCCGCAGGCCTGCGTCGCATCCCATTGCTTCATCAGTGCTTATCGACGTTTTCATTGGAATGCCCTCATCTAATGATACTGTACCTCAGAGAATCTTCCTGCTTAGCGCACTATCGTACGAACTGATAACGGGCCAACGTGAAACGCTCGACCAAAAGTTCTCCGTTTTGGAAGTCGCCTAGGCGCTTGACAGCTTACGCCCAAAAAAGGTAGCGGGGCCGGGCAGGATTCGAAATGAGTACCTCAGAACTGTCATGCTGGATTGCTTTGTTCAATAAATGTCTCCATTCCGGACTGCTTCCTCCTTATCGGCGGGATATAACGCTTCTCGTTACTTTAAAAGACAAAGGCGATTTAATTCAAAGACATCGTGGCATAGGATTGCAAAAAAAGAAAAAGCGTGTGCTGTAAACTTCCTTCGTATTGCCGGCAGAAAGACTGAACGTGTTCTTGCTGGGTGCGACACCTACGATTCAACACGGATTGAGGAGAGAGCGTTTGGCTGAAATGGCAAGCAAGGTTCAACTTGCCGATCTCAAGCGAATCTTAAGTATCCTCGGGAATGTACGTACGCAAAGTTTGTAAATTTCAGTGCTGCTTTCGATTCCACCCCAAGAAATTTAGCGTTAAATATAATCGCCTAATTACTCTGCTTAACTTAGCAGTAAGCGATACTTCAGTAAGGCTAGGTTACAATCGATATCGAGACCTCGGAACTGCCAGCATTCTCCAACACTGAAGCTGTTATCCTGGATATTAACTTATGCCCTCTACTCTTCTCAGTTTTGCTTAAGAACCTTTTTGATGAGGATTCTTTTCTAAACAGACAATCTAGTTACTACGTTAGCAATTGCTTCTATGTGCGGTAGGCTCTCACCAAGTTAGATTCTGCTATCTCAGAATTGAAGTTGACTATTAACTTGACCATAATCGAAGCAATAAAATTCAGGAGAAGTAGCAAGGATGCGACCTGTGACATACTATATCTTTCTGGCCGACCGCTGATATATGTTTATCGATCTAGCTATCTAGGGTAGCTGTTCTCGTACAACGGCCAATGTTTTCCCCTGTAGATACAGAAAAGCCCTGCTAGCCTCGTCTTCAATACTTGGCCCCCACTGATTGTCCCTCTCAACGACTTTGACCTCAAAGCTGTGACAGTTGCTACATACCGCGTGAGCTTGATCTAGGATGATCTCATAGCGGACAATTTCGGGCATTTGAAACAGGCTTTCTCTATACATTGACGGCGATGATACTCCTTTCAAACCAACGGCAAGTTAAGAATTCTAAAAAAGTCTAGTATAACGCGATAGAAGATTTGTGGAGGTTGAGCTCGATGTCTGTCAAACGAGAACTATGACGGACGAGACCTGAAAAGGATTTCCATGACGAAAATCTTATTTGAAGATATGATGAATATCGTGTTTGCACTAAGTGTAAACGACCTTCTAAGTCGTCTCATGGATCTCACTGGCTGCAAGTTCGATCGCCTGGCTTGATGGCTAGCCGAAGAATAACAGTAACGTGGGGCATAGCGTGCAATATAATCGTTCCTAGCTTTTAACTAACCCAACGAATTTTAGGTATATCATTCCAGGAACTATCCTGTAGCTCTAACGCTTAGCCAGGCTGGTGGAGCATGTTATATGCTTTATATAAAGTAGCATAGAAAGCTTAGCATGTTAATTTAGCAAGTGTTTGATATGCTTAAATACTATCTGACAAAAAGAAATTGTTTACTCTTTTATTACTTCGTCGATATTTTTAGTATGCTTAGTTAATATAATAATTATTGTACATTTATATTTTTAAACGATATTATTGACGCGTGACTTCATTAATTCAAGTATATATCACTGTAACGAAAAGCCAACGGTGGGCAATACAATGTGCAACCGTATAATTCAAATAAAATAAAGGTTTCAGCCATACAAATCTACGAGTGACTTTTCTTTACAATATATAATCCTATTAGTCCGTTCCATATTGAATTATCTATCTCTATCTGGAACCAGAAAGCGATACGTATTATTTGTATTTCTTGTCAAATTAATAAGAAGTACAAATGTTTCCATATTTAACGACACTTTTTGTCTTCTTGTATTTCTGAGGTGTAGGATATTGATAGAAAGGGCCATTTTCTATCAACACCCTACACCTCAGAAATTCGGCCCCTAATACAAACACACTAAATTCATGCTACCTAAATTGTTATACGCTCAATTGTAATGCTCATTATCGTCCGCTTCCGTTGTCTGATCGATGAATATCTGTTTAAAGCTGTCGCAGACCAATGAGAGTTCTTCCCCTTGATATAGACGGTCATCGCGCGAGCTACGCCTTAATTAATCATTAAGCTATCTTCTGTCCTATAGACAGGACCGAATGCGGAAATGGGAACAACAGAATGCAGCACCTCATAACCTTTACAGTGTTCTGTAATGGAACCAAACCGGACAGCGGGTAAGGTAATTCCAGACGGCCGGAGCTATATCTGTGAGACGTTTTACTGAATAATAATAATATCGCCCTTTAGGCCGTGCTGCTTCGAGTTACCTAGTTCCGACCACTCAATTTCGTATAAACGTACTGTAAGTTTGCTGTGGATTGCCATATGATAAACTTTGTTATGCGTGCTTAATATATTATTATTATTGTTGTACTGACTGGACAATCATCGTAAGGAACGATGGCCTAGTAGGTCCGTTTATCTGACGCATTAATAGTAGTAATACGACGATTTATATTTGTGACACACCATGTACAATTCGTATGACCCGCTAATGGGTATTAAGTTGTTACGAAGTGTAATTTTGCAAAGGGGTACTATCACCCTACGGCGCAATTTTCGGAAGCATAAACGATCACCGTGTGAAGACTACGCAGAGCCGACCTCAAAAGCAGAACGTACGTTTTCAGCTAGAGATTAGTTACGTACGAAACTGTTCACCAGCCACGAAACCAGTTCATTGTCGCTAGTAAGTAGTAATTTGACAAACATCTGTTTCGCATCTCTCCACAAATTTTCATGGCGCCCTAACCACGACTGTTTAGCGGTAACCTTATCTTGCGCCTGTAGAAAAGCAGACGAAGCGGCTAAAAGTGTTGCAATTAACGATCGTTAAGATGTACCACTGTCCATATCCGCTTGACCGTTGCAGTCTATAGTGGTCGGATGGCGCTAAAATATCATTACACGAGCAGAACGCATACCGAACTCGGCCGGCGAAAAAGCTAAGGAAAGCCCCCTTATCTATTACGAGTGTTTGGTAGAAAAAGGCGCTGAAATGAGTATTAATTACTTTGATATTTCGTAACTGGAAGGATCTGTGAGCGTACGTCTGTATACATAGAAAGACATAGTGAGCGTTCAGTGCAGCCATTAGAACCAGCAACCCAATAAGAAAGCAGCGTGTTAACAAACAAAGTGATCAAGCTCTGTGTCATTCGATGAGAGCGTCCAACACTCCAAAAGCTTGCCACGAAAGACGAAAGAAGAAAAATCTGTATCCAAGCCTGTTGGACCAATATAAGCTCGCGTGTCATCCACGCGGACTGCTGTTAGCAGCGACGCTGGCTCGTTTCACGGCAGCGGTAGCAACAGCGATCAAGAAAGAGACCCTCTTTGCCTCATCAGCGAATTTTCTTGTAGGCCGCTTGTCTGTTCTCCGTACAGCAGAAGAACCGTCTAACAATGTAGGACCTAGCTATCGCTTGTGGAAAACGTAATTCAACAACTGGATTTATAGATTAACCAGCGCCACCAGCTTGAACCATTTGATCTGCTGTCGAATTTTTGCGGTCCTTCTAGAAATCTCCACACGGTGTTGCCCTACAGCTTCTTAATGATTGTTATGGTTAGCACAACGTTGAACACAAAAAGGTCGTAGTTCGTCTTATGAAGATTCGGAACCTGCGTACGCTGACAGATATAAGTTGCTTTTGCAACTTATTGAGCTGTGTCCAACATGCAATGATTTAAGTGAAGGTTATCTATCTCGAACCCTTGCAGTTCGCGCTTACATACGGAGCTGTTGTGTGTCATGGCGTACTCGAACGACGACTATTTGAGTTTGAAGATTGCATACGACACGATCAATGATTGCTCTTATTGCGTCACAGGGCAACGTGGCGGGGCATTGTTTGGAAGGACTGTTGGTGTCTCTCCAACGGTATACCAACCACGAGAACAGGTCTTGTTTTTGTATAACTATAGTCAGCACAAGACAGCGCAACTAAAGGCTATGTTTTTTTTTTCTGGTAACGACGCGTTTTATATGTTTTCAGGATGTGGCAGTAAAATGAACTATTAACAACAACGACGAGTGGTGTTCGAATAAAGGCATTCGTGCTTGGCCTGTTTCGATCAACCATACGCCCAGAAATGAAACGTTCTTAGGTACTGAGGTCGCATGGCGCATGTGTCTGAGATGCAAGCACTAGACTACTATGCATTTTCTCAATAGTCGTCAAGGTCTTAGTCGACTTCAGCATCCGTTGTAATGAAATGAACAACATCTGTCTGTGCGCGACTCTCACGGGCAGTCGTTCATGACAGTTTACGCTGGTGCAAAGCTTTCTCGATATGAGTAGTGAGTTCAGCTTTGAATCACCAGTTTTTATTAACGAATTAGTTAGGATAGCGCCAGCAAGGCCAAATGATGGTTACCCGTCAAGGAGTTGTTCGGCAAGCACCGTAAGAGCCATAGGAGCCTTCGGCGCGTCACATGCGCTCGCCGATAAAGCCCAGGGTGGCGGGTTCAACTATGAAGCACCTGCAGTACCCATCTCTATGAATCAATACTGCAACATCATGTCAATGAAACAGTGGTCGCAAAGGCTAAATTTAGATTGGGTCCTGCCTCGTCAAACTTCCAAAGAATAGAAATCTTTCCCCTGCATCCGGTCTGCTATGTTGCTTCACCCACGAAGTCAGCACGTGATAGGAAAACAACTGTCGTCGTTGAAGGCTATCGGTGTCAAGGTTTTGGTTGTGGACAGTTGAAGAGCGCGGTTCAATAAAACACTGGCTTAGTGTATGACAGTCAGTTATATACAGTCAGCATGCCAAAAAGGCCATTTCTCGTTCAACTGCCTAACGTCCTTAATATCCCATCAGGCCAATTGTTTGCCAAGCGACGCTCGTTACTCCACGATCTGGAAACTTTCGCCCCTCGGCACCACACAGAAATAACGTCTGTGAGTGAATCATACCAAGAGGTCATCAACTTCCACCGTCTTCAACCGGGCGTATATACGGGATGTACCATATCCCACATTGCTAAATAGTAACCCAAACGGTGAAAAATAGCGCATTGTATTTATTGCTTGCCTGCGGTACTAGGTCAGACCTATCTCAACGCCCCTAGGCTCGATTTCAATCCCAATTTATCCCAGTTGCTCATCGAGTTCCGGTTGCATCACGTAGCAGTATCGGCGGCCGCCAAGCGCACATGCATGAGGCTTAATGTTGCCGAATCCGCTATTCAGGTTCTTATGGCAAAATCCGAGTGATGGTAGAGTCCGATATTATCCGATGTAATGAAAAGGGCAACGTGCGGTGCGCGGCTGAATGACTCCGTAACAGCAACACTCCGGAAAATATTCAAATGGATGGAGACGACCAACACCAGGGCCTCCGTTGGGTGACCTGCTATATCATGATGACATGTTATGCAGCTATGCCTCTGCGGAAGATGCCACCGGGTTCATTGATGAGGCAGTACTGTGGTATAAGCTAGCATGTAGCGCGCTAAATAGAAAACTAACTTGTTCGCCGTTGTAAATCATCTCACGCGCCGCTAAATTTCCTTAGTCGATGCATATTCTGCAGAAGGAGCACTTTTAAACGATTTTGGCGTAATATAGTTACCGAACGAAGATCACGCGCACGTCTAGACTGCAGTGCGGGCAAGAAAAGCGGTCTCATATTATAAAGCATACGATGCTGTGTTTCGTAGTATCTTTTGTTCGATCCCATAGCCTGGCTGCAGCTATGTATTTCCCGTTGCAAGCGGGTGATCACGTAGACATGGACGTGGTACCTCCGATAAAATAAGCTTATTTCTAGGTCGTTACTTGAAGCTGATAGAGGGAACTTAAATGCTTGTACGAACTGCGGTTAACACGGCATTACCGTTCTCGTGGGATACCAATCAGCACGAAATCTTCATGTATTTGACAACGCTTCCGAGGCCGCAGTTACCAATCTATTTACACAATACTTACGCGGTTGTTATGTCTCTTGCATTGTGCAAGGTATCTAAACGACCTTGGCTGGAGATCATAGAGTCGCTACTAGTTGTTCCCTTATGGTCATTTACTGTTAAATGAAAAAAAAGTAATAAAAAATTAACAGTGTCTACCATTATGTATATAAGACTTCCGTAACCTATTACTGGCGCGCATCTGAGCGTCCAAAGCGATAAAAAAACGTTTATCAGTGGAGGAAAGTTGATTGCCGTCTGAGAAGGACACGTGACAAAAAAAAAGGTGTTACTAAGGCTAGGGAAGTGTGTGAATTAACATCGAGTTGTTATCATATTTGATGTTTAAGCAGCGTCTCTCACCAACCTTGGAAAATTTAACAGTTCGGAGAAAATCATTTAGGTAATGGGTGCGGCCGCCACGTTTACCCATAGGTTTCGCCGTCAACCGAGTTCAACGACTAACCGATATGCACTAGAGAACGGAAAGCTACCTCATGAAGTAATGACAAATCAAATACTACATATAAGATACATCAAGGGTGAGCGACCGAGACGCAGGTCGCTCTTCGCATAATTCATAATTTTTGGTAGATCAGAACGGTTTGTTAAGAGCAAAGAAAAAATTATCGAAAAGTCCGTAATTAAGTTCCGATGAGACAAATCCACTTTATGACTCTCGCCTCTCCGGCTTTCGCGTGATGCATTGCCACTGCGTCGACGCACACTTCGGTGCGCCGAAATTTTGTCAATTCCGTTTACGTTCAGAAATCGTTTCTAGATAATGGCGTTACCGGCAACCGGCAAATTATAAGGTCGCTTGTGCATCGTTACTTTGCTGACCAGGTTCAGGCCCACACGAAAGAACTGCACGGCTACATCTGTGTGTATCAACAGAAGTATATATTAGCGGCACTTTTATGCTTGTTATGAAGGCAAGACGGCCAGCAGTTACATCACTCTCCTTATATGCGCTACTAATCGCGTTGTGCACCTAGAACTTGAAGGCGAGATGAGTGTCGACATTCGTCTCGCTCTCTGCCACATATTATTCATGATGTAAGCCTTGAGATTTGACAATGCTTGCTCGTTCATCAAAGCCGACAGCTACAAAAAGCACTTTTTTAATTCAACCCGCGACCCAGACGCCCGTAAATTCTAGGCCCACAACCCAACAGAATGTTCATCAATTGTCTTCGGTCTTCAAGGCACGGAAAGCACTTCAAGAGGCTTGTCTAAATTGTTAAAGTAACGCTCTTAAAAACCTCTGTAAGGAGCCTTCTTATTTTCAAAGGACTCCATACCATAATCAGCGAAATCGTTGCTGTCGTCAACAGTCGGCCACTTACGCACGTCCCCAGAGCCTTAGGTGTACGGCAAGCTCTTAGACCCGCGCAATTGTCCCCCATTGATCCGATAGAATTCGCTGTTGTGAGCATGACGTTATCGAACAGTTTCTGTTTCAATGGCAAAACATCTACAGAATCAATGTAACCAACTAAGATTCGTTCAGAGGCTGCTCCTACATACGAATTACTCAAGGTATTTCTGTGTGCTATCGTATCGGAAGTGCTTTCTGCAGTCACAAACGGCGAATTTAAATGATAAAAACGGTCAAAGCGATTGGTGTCAGGTCCGATCAAAGAAAACGTTCTACCCAGTATCAAATAGAACTTCGCCCGTGTAGAAAGATGTGCATAATTCGTATAGCCCGTTAGTACGTGTCAAATTGTCCCAAAATGTAGTATTACGAAAAGAGCTTAGTGCCGCATATGACGGACAAACGACTAGTCATTATGTGTAAAAAGTCAAACTGTCGGCTAGTCGATCATAACTTAGAGTCAGTACGAGGTAGTCATTGAACAAATGGCTACTCAAATACGTCATGAATGATGTCGTTACTGCATCTTTCGTCGTATACGTGCAGCAGGAAACGTAAATCGGGTAACAATAGTTTAATATAGTGTCATTTGGACGTGACATTGCTTCTGGCCATAAATATGTGATACTGTCTTATTCCATGCTTCGTTCGCGATCTCTAGCATGGTATGTGGCATTCTATTCCATATGTGATCTCGATCGCCTCTACTTTTATCCTGATGCACAAGGACATTGTTCTATTAGCCTAGACTAGCCAGCGTTCACTACTTTTGCTGCGGCCTTTTATTATTGGTTAAAGTTCCACTAAATCCGATCATCGTCGTTTTTCTCGATATGTCTTCCTCTTGGCCCAGCGATAGACCGTTGGTCAAACAGTCATATTCAAAACAGCACGTCATAGAGAAGAGCTTGCAAAAAAGCAAACGCGAGAGACGGCCTGACTGATGGACGGACGAGCGCAAGCAGCGAGGCAAGGCGGGGGCTAATGTACATACTGGCAGTCGTAGAGATTCAGACATCAAGGAGAAGAAGTAGTGGATAGTCGCGACCAGGCGTTATCAGTGGCGGCAGTGTCGACGCCCTCGTCGTCTTCGTGGATGGCTTTGTGCCGTCATTGCCGGCGGCAATGGGAGATATGGAGTTTGCATGAAGGAAATAACGACGGTAAAACAGGAACTGAGAAGTTCACGAGTATTGGCCGGTCAAAGGAGTAACGTATGCAGGGCCGACCATGGATTTGTGCACGGAGTTCGGTCTCCCGGGAGCGTGCTTATATTTTCTGATTTTTATTCCCGCTTGTCCGTGCTAGCTTGTTTTACTCTCAACGCTATGTCCTCCGTCTGCTTGTTCGATATCCTCCTTATTGGCGATATCGTGGCTGCGCTGTCGCTCTCTGGGCGTCGTCTGCGCTACCCTCGTCATCAACAGCAGCATCGACTGGTGCCGCCTTTTTTGCTTGAAACTCGCGACGTTGGAAATAGAAGGGTAGAGTTGAGGTTGGGAACACATTTCACGACGGCTCGTTGGTACTGAGAGAAGTATCTACGGGATTTAAGAAGGGCGGATTAGAAGGGATGGGAAGAGAACGAAAAGTCAAAGGGGAGCGCACTGGCTAGACAGTAAGTGAGCCCAATGATTCAGCCAAATGACGGGCCAGCTAGTGGCCTGAATAAGACACGGTGGCGCCTGGGAAATTGGTACGCGGCGGGATTTGGGCGTCGCTTAAGCAACTTTGACCGTTTTGCCTTCGAGGTGGTAAAGGCTGGGGCTCTTGGCAACAAATGATGCATCATACGTTTGCTCCTTCGTTCGAGTCGAAGAGCCAACTCGTTCGGTAGTGAAAGGAAAAGATATGATTTTCCGCCTTCCGCGTTTGCTCATCTGAATTGTTTTCATCGCCACTCCCTATTCTCATTCGGTGTTCGTCCCTTCTTCGCTGCCTTTCTGAGTAGACCGATTGCTCCTCTTTAACGTCATGTTCTCTTCACGCTCGCTGTCTAAGAAAATAGTGGTCCCACGTCATTGGCCGTACCGATTGAACGCACGATTCTAATTTTAAGCCCGCGCACGTCAAATCTTTCTCGTCTTCGATCTTTTTCTGCTTCTCGCCTATGGTTCACGTGTGTATGTGTGTGTCAGCGTGTGCGCAGGAATATCCGTGTGTGCATGAGCTAGACAGTTTGTCTGTAGGTGAGAATGTGCGTGCGTGTCTTTGAAGGGGAAAAGTCGGGCCTCCAAAATGACAGGTCTAATCACCGCCACGTGGCGCTGAGGTCACATTTCCTGTGCAAACCGGAAGTCACTGAGTCATTGTTACTAATAGAGAAGTATTCAATGCTCTTGGAGCCATAATCAACTTAATGCGTTGAAAGAAATGAGCACTCAGGGCTCGTTAGGCCGGTTCCTATTTTTCGGCCACATATGATATGCGGTCTAGATTGTAGGAATCCTTTTGAGAAGTCTGATCATAAAATATTTTTTCTGGGTTTTTTATCGGCCTCAGACCTTATTGAGACCAACTTGAATGTCAGCTTTCGTCAGCTAGCTTGCACGCGTAATTGTGGCTCGCAGTCGTCGTCAGATCAATGAAAACTGCGTGCAATGCTAACCCTAGCAATCTCCCGCACTTATTTCATTTTGCAGCAATAGTGCGTCTATAGAAGATTTCGAAAACGACGGCGAGTAGTACCGTATCTCACATTCCACCAACTATGCGTCTCTTTAACTATGTAACAGTGCTGTATTGCCCACGGACCAGCCATAGGCATTACCACCGGAGGCAACGATAGGGCGCCATAGGGATCAGCTTATCATTAAAGCGCGGATCTTGGGCACAGGCTGTTGCTTGCTGGCCCATCCGGAAGCTGTAGCAGATACGCTTCACATTGTCACAACCATTGTACTATGTGGATCACCGTCTTTGTGTGCGTTGTCTTCGGGTTCTGTGGTGCCGCCTAAGCCTCCACAATCGTGCGGCTTGGAGAGGCAGGGGAGTAAGTGAGGGCCGATGTTAGTCGCCGTTGAAGCGAATGGACATGGAAACGGGTCAGGGTGCTGCTGCTGCCGTAGCTGGATCGGCCCACAGTCCGCAATAGTTCATCTTTTCGAGCCGATTCGATAGTTGGTACGATAGACAGTAGAGCGATCTTTCCTCGGCCATTGAAGTTCATTAGGTCGCGATTCGTCCTTCCGCTTGGAAGGAGCCGAGAGAATGCCTGCACTAGTCCTACAGCCGGCGGTTCTCTTTTACTTCCCTTTCTCGCTTCTTCGACCACGCCACCGTTACTGCCGTCACTTTCGCCGCCGATCAGAGATCGGTTCATCCTGATCTTGATCGAGACCACTAACGGAGGCGAGATAGCCCTTTTTCTGATCACCAAGCGCAGCTGTTCTTCTCGGTCCACTCTCGTCTCATCCTATCCTTTCTCTTTTAAGGTCCTCCTGACTTCTAATAGAGATTTATAGACATTCGACTTCCCAAAGATAGTTAGACGCGTTCCTTGTTGAAGGGCCATTGCCATGGACAAGTTAATAGAAAGGGTAACGGACGAACTATTACACGAGGACTCGAGTCGAACATTAAAGTAGAATGAAGCTGAAAGGTGGATGCAATTTAACGGCGAAACTGGGTGCGCAATGATTCTCTTGCATTTTGAGCGTTGTTAGCTAAGAATGAACGCAGCAGTGCAGTGCGTTCATGCGATTCGTAATAAAAAAAAAAACTATGTGTGTTACGTGCATCGTTAAAGTTAGTGCCTTTGATGCACGCGCGGCGCTTCGCAAGTCGACGTGCAGCCCGTAGTGCTTATGTTGTTACTGGTGAGGCGATGGTAGCGACGGCTGTTAGTGCTGCCGCCTCTACTTCAGAACTTTTCTAAACTATGTTCATCAGGGCAAAGGGCTGCTGGGGACGACGAACAAGAACAAGGGAAGGAACGCCATAATACATTAAACATCAAAGCCATTAACAGCTTAGATTAACCTATCAGTGATTTACGTACAAGCGTGTGGGCTCCTGCAATAATTGGATTTCCTGCTTGCCAAGCGTAGTGATGTGTCAGGGCGCACGGGGACGAAGGATAGGAAGACTGCCTTTAAATTTAAGTTATTTGCCCACACAGGCTGTGCTTCCGGAAGTGGTGGGGTGGCGTTTCCTGCTGGACGCTGGTCGGTATAGTCATTGTATGGTCGTGCTGTTTTAAGGGAGAACTCGAGAGTAGCTTCTAGTGCACTCATACCGAACAAGATAATGTCCACTGTTTGAAAGTTACGAATGGTGAACTATATCCGTTGTTCTAAAACAGACGTTTTAAATATCTTTTCGTTGAGTAGAAAAGCAGCTGTTCGTCTGACATGATGGATGCTACGATGAAATACCAGACAGCACCAATACTCCCTTCATTAGTACAGGAACAATATAATACACTGAGGCAGCCATATTTATGAGTATAACTGGAAGTCGAGGCCTAGGAAACATTATGCCGACTGCGAGGTGATCTTGGCACTTCTAGCCTTTGCTACTTTACCACTTAATTTAATCATTCGATCTGGAATTTTTGAGATACGCTACCCTGCATTTGCTTCACCGTTCATAGCTCTCTGCGTTTATATATAACATTTTTCGGTCATATAATTTTATCAAATTATATGACCGAAAAATTGCACAATTAACATACTGTTCTTTACTGATCTCCTTGGGAGATATGCAATGAAAACTGTGCAGGAGATCAGACGCGCAATAGCATTTGTCGAAAATTCTTCATATGGTTTTAAGTTTTAGCCTTATAGAGTTGATGATTTCTATCTAAGTCATTGGGCACGAAGCTGCAAGAAGCAGTTAATTACAGGCTTGGCTTAATTGCTTAAAAATTTGATCCAGCCAATTGGAAAGTTGCCTCTAAATCACCGGCACGCACAAGTGAACATAATTGAAAGTAAGTAGGTGAAGTCTACCTAAAGTCAGTGGAAGTATCATTGCGAAACGTTTTACCATTATATATAGTTGCTTACGCAGTAGGCGAAAGCCACTGCTGCACCACACCCGTGCTGGGAATGATTACAAGACCCTTCACAACAACCCTCAGCGTAAAAAGAGTAGTATACGCAATATATATATATATATATATATATATATATATATATATATATACCTAAATTTAAGTCCCGACATGAATAACATGATTTTATGGACAATAAAAACGGACTGTGTGGGAAACTCGTGACATAGATGACGAAGGTACACTGCGACTCGACTCGACTCGACTTGGCTTGCTGAATTTAGTTAACATTGACAGTATATTAAGTGATAATGCCGATGTTGAAGGAGAAAAATGTTTTTGCTCTATAACAATATTTGGCTCCATGTAGTTTCGTTTAAATAAAAGAAACTGGTAGACCTCGCAAAGTAATCCTTTTGTGCGCAAATTATAGGTCAGACCTTGCTCCACCGGATCATGAGTGTTTGGATGTTTCCGGCACGGACTAAAGAACAAGCTATTTAGGAAAATTGGTAGACAGTAAAAACGGGTCTATTAGCGGGTTACGTTTATAGATACCTGTTCCGTTGACGAATCGATAGTGTCAAAAGGTCACAAATAACAAATGAATTATTTAAATAAGTCAGCCTCTTTTAAGAATTGGCATAACAAAGTGAGCTAAAAAAACCTACCTAATTCTACAAATACTTTATTTCCTAATGGTGCTTTATTTTGCATACATAATATTTATTAGGGTTTCGAACTATCAGAAACATTCTTAGTTAACTGGATTTCAGATGTTGGGTCATACTTCTAACCAATATGTGCCAATACATTTGCACCTCTTGATCGATCGATTGGCCGTCACGACGAAATGGGTAGTAGGTCCCTCCTAAGTATCGCTAAAACTTTTAAATTCTTGTTACTAACGTCAACATCCATTCAAGTCAAAGACATTCATCCAGTGAGATCAAAAAGTTACTGAAAATTTTGTATTTATGTAGCTATTTATAAATTGTTGTAGGCCATAATAATTTAGCTGATATCTTTGGATCTGTAGATTCCATCGACCTAGTTATTACGACTACCGGAGTTGTTAAAAAGGCCCTATTTTTTTTTTGTATTCTCTCATTTTTTCGTCTTTTCTTTTTATTTCCAATTGCTAGCTGTGCTTTCTAAACTTCTGATTATAACATGGACACAACCATACAATATATTTCGGAGCATATTTCCGGTTCCCTATTGATCAGTTTTTTTTCTTCTTCTAGTCTTCGGACCAATTTCGCCTCCTCCAATCGCGATCTCTTCCGTTTCCTTAGAGGATAATCCGATCTTGGTTCCTCCTCATGCGATTTAGTATCTTGAATCTACTTCGCACACCAAACGGTGTCGTAAAGACATGCCCTTTGCTCAGCTAACGAAGGCCAGTGGTCTGACCAGCCAAAAAGTCGCTCCCTTGACTCATCTTTCCAAAAATAACCGTTCATCAGGGCAAGAGGCTCTTACTCCAGTTGCCCACGCTCCCTGTTCCTCAAACAGAGAATAAGAAAAGCAGGCAGAAACAGCAACAACAACGATGATAAGAAATAGGATAAATATTATATATACACACAGTGCATACGAAGAGGAGATCTAGGATCTAGCATGATCCAGAAGACGACGATGGTGAGGATGGTCATGGCGAAGAGAAAAGCCAAGTGTAATCCGAGGCAAAATCGACATCAGTAGTAGCAGTCTTGAGTCGTTGAGGATACAGGGATAATCACATCGCGTGTCTCGTAGAAGACAGAATCCGTCATAGTTCTCTGCCCTCTTTAACCGTTGTAGACTCAGCGGCCACTTGACAATACTCGTTCTCTATTATGATGCACCGCCATTGATCAAAGAAGTCAACGAAGGCCTCCTTACAATCCTCACAGGCATGAGAACCAAGGAGAGGAAAGGTTAGTATAGGACTATTATTAGCATCTAGGTTTTTGTCTAGGTTTTTGTACTAACTAGCTTCTGGACTAAAAACTACTAACAGGATCCGTTAGGACGAGCACGACAAGAAGCAGATTGCTGTTAAAAAAAAAATTCGTTTAAGCGCGTAACTCGTTTGTTTGTCAAATGTTAGAAACAATTAGAGTGCAAAAAAATCGATATAGAACAGCGAAACGATCGAGCTAAATTGGTTGGGTTGCTGTAAACTTCCCATACTAACATCCTTCATCCTTTTTTCATTCAGATATTTTCCCTTTTATCCTCCTAAAATTGGTCGAGTGTTGACTGTTTCTTATGAAATCGTCGTTCAGTTTATTAGAGGCAGGAATGAGGCCACATCTTTGAGGAGTGAATATAGAAGCAGTCACTCAGCAGGAATGAATTCATCTCCAGTGCAGAAAGAAAAACTAAGCGCCGATACCAGTGGCTACGACCGCGGCTACGATTGACGGCCAAATTCAAACTTCAGAAAGAGCAAAAAAAAGCAACCGTTGAAGTCTTCGGATCCGGTGGTATTTCTTGGCATTGCTCCCACCCTTTCGTTCTTCACGTTATGGGCAACGCCTGGAAAGCAACGTGGCCGTTCTCCCCATTCCGCTATTAGCTCATACCCCTCAGCGGTCATTGCGCTTCTCATCAGGCGAATTCGACGAGTTCTTCGTTCGTTCGACTGGCCTTTCGACGGCGAGGCCATCTTCTTCTTCTTCTTCTCCGTTATGTTGCCCACAGTTGTTTAATGCGGGACATTAAACTTGGAAGGAACTGCTGGGCGCTGTTACCGGCTGGCTAAGGGGTTTGATGTGCACATCGAAAAAGGCGGGACTGGCCTGCAAAAGATAGAGAAATCAAGGAGAAATAACGCTTGGCGCAAAGCACGACATCAGCAAGTAAGCCGCAGTAGCACAGAAGGATGTGCTCAGACTTACCAAGTATCTTTGTGATATAGTATTTACAGTACCTAATTAAGCTTAATTACTAACTATTAAAGCAAACAAATTAAAAGTCCCAACATACGAAAGTTCGTGAACATATATATATATATATATACGTGCATCGATTGCCAGGCTAGCGCGGATAACAGAGCATTCAATTTTTAGAATGAAAATCGCTGATTTGAGCGCCTCCGTACGATAAGTACGTTACATCGTCAAACCAAACTCCATATAATTACACGGCGATTGAACGCTTCATGAACAAGGAATCATGTCACAAGCTTTCCGAGCAATTAATAACAGAACTAGTAACTTTTTCAAAATAACTATAATTACTTATCATGTTATCACGCAATATATTATTCTTAGGGGTATCTACAAACGAAACGGTGACCAATAAGTATTGTAAAATAGTTACTCCTCAACAATGCGTATAATTTTTAATATTTATTATTTTTCATACACATAACCCTACAAATGTTCTTACGAGCTTATATGCAAATATTATGTTCATAGGCATAAACAATTCAGATTTGTAATATCCATTATAGGTAACGTTATAAAAATTGGAATGAATCAGTAAATAAGAATAGCCAAAATGTCCAGAATGATACCATACTAAACCTTACAATTCTTATCCTAGACCTTAATATAGCTTTTGTTTTGTTATGAGTCTTCCAACTGACTAAAAAAAGAAAGCCCGACGAGTAGGGCGTGTTTCCCTCGACCCTTCTTACTGCCTTGATTGAAACTACTTCCTGATACGTAGACAAAGATGCACAGAGGCTGTGGCAGACACTGGCACATTCAGATGGGTTGCCCTGCGGATGACACGTCCGGGCGTGACTCATTCACATACGTCATACGATCTCACTGTTCGGCACAGAGCACCATCATTGGCATCATCGTTCTGTTTGGGTTCCTTGGACACATCGGTCTATCCCCCAGGCCACTGGCTCACGGGCTTTGCGGTACCTTTACTATGTAGCAGAAGGCGTGGACCCGGGGCAAGGAATTCATGTCCTTCTCACCGCAGGAGAATGGGAAAAACAGTATCGAAGGCGGCGTGTCTCAATGGAAGACTGATTACTGGAGAAACTTACGCGAACTGATGACAGCTACTTTGAAATGCCGAAAGCCTGCAAAAGGCGGGGCTCACCCAAACTGATTGAAAGAGGCAAAAGGACAGAAAATTAGCCTTCCGCATACAGAAGCTATTACCATGGGGTAATCGTGCATACTTGAGCACTATATTATACGTCACATTTGACAGCAAAGGTGGAAAACGCAAGCAACATAAAAAAAAGTATTCGCGTTTTGGTACTGCTAAGGAAAGAAAGCACTGCGAGCTGAGAAATTGGCTCAATGGCGTCGATATGATTTGCAATGAATGTTAGGTGGTGATGTTTTGCAAAATTGTGCCTGGGTGCAACCCGCTAAGATAAATCTTGTGTTGTAATTTTAGTCAACCTGTCAATAGGTTCTGAAGGCAAACCAACCGAACTTCCGTATTCTCGGTATTTTTTTCCAAACAAGTAGAATCACCTGTATGTATATAACCCACATTACAAGTGATGATCTCCTAAACTACACAAACAATACCTTACAAAAACTTGACCTATGCCTTCGGTGATGGACACTTACCGAAACGACATGGCAATCATTGTGCATTAGTTGGGCTTTTTAGGACGCCGTATTGACTCTCCTATACCCATTTTTCCTACGTCCCTAATATCATCATCAATGACAAAACGTTCGGATCATCAGATCGGTGGCGTATGTTGCAATACAAAATGTGCGACATTCATTGTTTGACTAGATTAGAAATGATTGATTTTGTAGAATCTATCTAGCGTCTATGCGTTTTCAACGATCGGTTGAGGTATGTTTAGGAATAATTAAGACGTATATTATACAAGGTTTGATTATTATAGGTCATTTGGTCAAGGTGTTAGTTGGAAAACTGATATCATTTAGTGCTCTATTATCTTGTAACGCAACGAGCATTAGTTTAATACATGCAGACATGCTCTTCCCTGTCCAACCGGTTTTTGTTCCAGGGTTTGCCAGCCGACTCCTTTATCTAACAATTTCCCGAACTGTTTCGGATAACTGCGTAACAGCTTAAGTGTAACAGAGTTAGAGATGACATCGCATGAGAAAGCAGGATCATCCTTTCGACTTATAGTTATTACAATTGAAGCCATCAGTCAAAGTCCAAGCAAGCCCTTTGTTTCTCTGGGAACGTCGTTAATGTTCATCAAAATGAGCGCTTGTCATAACTCATTATAGCTTCCCTTTTACCCGTATGGTAAACCCCTTTTAGTCTCCTTTCTAGCAAGGACTGGCCGCTTGTAGACCATGTCGCTTTGTATTATCTCTTCGAAAGGAATTCTGCGCGGCTGCTGTGTCTTATTTTCAATGTGGGCCAAATGCCCTCGGGCTTGGCATGAACGACACATGACAGTGCCGAAAAGATCTGTATGGCAGGACAGAGCCAAGGACGAGGCGTAGATTCGTAGCTGTTCAACAGGAGGAAAAGACAGCCCACAACTGTACGAAGGGGTAACGTATTCGAGAAGGAAAGGCCGTGAGAAAAAGTGGTACTAGTTTTAGTGTAACTATAACCTCCGAACCGAGAAAGATATGGACAGAGAACTATCGCGCAGGTAATCGTTTAGAGTGCTGCAAGGGTGATGGCGGAGGTAGCGGCTGTAAGAGTGGCGCTAGTGTTACTACGGGCATGCTATGATGCGATCGTAAGAAGGCGAAACAACTCTTTGAATTAAGGATTTGTTTCGGCAAGGTGCTCCCAGCTGGCTGGTTTCCGCTAGAGCGGGAACGGCCGTCGCCTAGCCTCCTCAATGCAGCGAAGCTTCTGCTGTGCAAGCGAGAGCATCATCAGCGGAGTGGCTAAGACAGAGGGAGAAAGAAAGCGAGAACTAACGTAGGACAACCTCAGCCGGGTGAAAGGCAGGTGGCCCCCAGGCTATAGAAAACGTAAGCAAGCTCTGACGTAGGCGGGTGGTGTCTGGGCGAGCCAGCTGCGGTTGACAGCCTCTCAGAGCCGGAGTGGAGGGCCCTTCGGCATCTATGTTCGTTGTCTCTGTAAGGAGACACAATGGACGAAATGGTCGAGAGATTTTGGGGAAACCGGGGCTGGTTGTGATATTGCTTTGCAGGAGCAGGTAATTGAGATGACAGTATTAAAGTACTGCTTGCCTCTGCCGGTCTTTACACAAGATGCTTTGCCGAACTTAGCTTTCACACATCGCGGGACCTCAGTTGAGGAGGGTCTAAACGACTTCGTAGATGGATGGACAAGAAAATACTTTTAGCTTGCAGAAAATGCAATAAAAAGTACTGCTTACATTTATGAGGCAAGCTTTGAGGATTCGGGTGCGCTTACTGCTCCATACACATGCATACAATCGTTTATTAGAACAGACAAAACTTTATCAGCTAAAGCAGAATACATCGTTCTATAAACTGGTTAAAGATATTAACTGGAATCATTACATCAAGCTAAATCTTACGTATTAAAAAAATGTACGTAGTTTGGTATATCAGTACGTGATCAATAACAGCGATGACGGATTGGACGCTTATGTCCTATCAATACGTGCAAATTAACTGCGTAAATGCTTGCTCTAAACGCTGCATATAACCTGCAGCTAGGACAGGTTTTTTGTAAGTTCACATAGGCCATGGTCTCCTATGTAGCCTCCATCTTCATCTCTTGAACAATTTGCACTTACCGGTCAATTGTTTTCCTGACATCAATGCCGTTTTACATTAATGCCAATACACGCTAATGTGAAGTATATGAATTTACTGTTCAATTAGATGTCTGAACATATCGTATGGAGCCTGCGAATTTGAATAGAAGCCGTACGGCCATCGGTTGATTGATTTTATCTGTTGCCAAATGCGCTAATACCAATGGCACCGCTCCTATGTGGCCCGTCCTACGCGTCTTTACGGAGCTAATAAAGGGGTTCGTTGGGTAGCGTGTTTTGACCAACAGCGTTTTACCCCCTGCTTGACCACGTATTACTCAGAATTCACTCTGAAAGCCTTAGCTGTAATCCAGCATTTTAAAACTTGTTTTATGAAACTATTTTTGTTGCACTCACCGCTTTTGAGGGCGCGTCAGGAACACAGGAATCACGATTCAGTGAGATCTGCAACTATTAGAATTTTCATGTTTTAATACATTTAACTAGTAGATCATGCTCACCGATTCGCAGGATGAAAACACCCACTTCAACTGTTTCAACTTGGAAATTTCACCGATCTTTGATCTTTGCTTCGATATCCTTTTACTAAACAGGGCGCTAACTTAGCTACGTTCACTTCTACCGCATGTCTTGCCGCTTTTCCCACAGCGCTCCCTTGACGCGCCTTTTAATTTTTCATTTATTGCCAAAGAACTAGTTTTGTCACTTAGCATGTCCGTAAAAACCGACCTTGCTGGCTCGAAAGTTTTTCAGCAAGCATTACTTGCAGTTGCCCGCCCGCTGTGGCATACATTTAGCTTGTCTGTGAACACTTTTATTTTTCCAGCACCCTTGAAAGTCTCCTATGTTTTTCTTTTTGTTGAAGGTCAGGGTAGCCGTGATAGTCCAACAACCTATGGACCTACGACTACAGCTTATTTCAGTATGAAGCATTTTGAAAAATGTGTCAAATTTCAGCTTGAAACTCATCAGCTTCGATATAATTTTTTCCCAAACTTTTAATACGAATTTCCTCACTTTCACTTCTGTGTGATATTAATAACTACATGACCTGCTATTGGGGTGGCCCTAACTCATATCTCAGAGCGTTCTGAGACAGTCTCCAGCAATGTCGTCTGAGAACTAATTCCCACAATTGATTCAGATCTTACTTGACCACCCGCTTCCAAACTGTACATATTGGCAATGTAATCTCAAACGACACTTTATTAAAACCCGAAGTTTTGCACGCTTTGATATGCGGCCCATTTATATCAAGTTGTGAGAACAGATTGCATGCCATTTGTTTCGTTCACGACCTCTCTCTCGTAGAACAGATTCGTCCTCTAGCTTAAGCATTTGTGGCTTTGACTAACGTTAAATGTAACACTTGGCTTTTCCGGAACCATTTCAAAACGGTGTCCCCCTTCAAAACTTCGCAGCGCTTCATCGACACAGCAAACAACTCACTCGATCCTGACGTTTAATTGGACTCATCCGGAAGGTTCCTTAGCTTGACCTCTGCACAAAGATTAGACTGGCCTAGTGTCATTTCCTTAAGTTACGTTCAAAATGCCATTATTATACTATCTAAATTGCGGACCTGGTATTCCCCAGCACATAGTTTTATACCTATACAGATACCTTCTTGAACAGGTAGTTACGTACGTTATTGTGATTTGAGGCGTGTAGCCGTTCGGACTACGTTTAGGGTGCGCTCGCATATCAAGCCTTTTCAATAGGCATGGGATTGTTAACATTTGAGAGTTACAAACACTTCGAATTTGTCGTTTGTTGGACGTATCCAAAGCGAAACGAACCGAACGACATTTAGCTTTGAATGATGCCAGACTTTTAGATGTCCTCCTAACAACAGCTGCCAACTCAAACCGTTGAACGGAATCAATTCCTGAGTTGTTAACTAACGCAGATATATTTATAGCTTTTTATTATCCTTAACAGTCAGTTGCGTGCAAATTTCCCCTCAGAGTTACTGAGGTTTATTAGAAATCATCTGCAGTCAGCTGGCGTCGACGCTAATTTTGTTGGTGCCATTTGTCGGCACGTTATGTTGTAAGACTCTCATTTAATTCTTGCTTGATGTCGTCCTCTTCAAACTGATGTAACCCTAAAGCCTTACCTATGTTTCGGTAAGATTTATCCGAATCTAATTGACGGTAACCGGAGGTCTGTTTCATTTTTCGAATGGTCAATACATTTTTACCTAGATTTTTGTCCCGCGTACGCCTTATACTGGAAATGGGAGCCTGCAAAAAAGAGTACTCCGCTTATGCTTTCGACAGCGGAACATAACGTGTAGTAACTAATGAAGCAGCGCCCTATTTCTCTACGAGTTTTGATTTCAAAACGTTTTCTTATTACATGCGACAGCACCAATAGACGCGTTTGCGGTTTGAGTTTATCGTTTGGATGTGAAGAATAAGATTTATTGATTTCGAGTGTGACCCGAATCGATAACAGTCCCGTTTTTGCTTGGCTTCAAAAGGAAAGCGGGTGGTTGGAATTGCGACGCTCTGAACCTAGGCGAGCGCGAAACAAATGATTTGCGGCTTAAACTATACAAGGAGGAGGAGGAGGAGGAGGAGGAGGAGGAGGGGGAAGGGGAAGCTTTGATACAGTTTCGTTCTTTCACTAACCGAGCCATCTAGTGTTGATCTGTGTTAGTTGACACTCAGATTTTACCCGTAAATCTCTTTCTTTATGAAAAGAACTTTCTTCAGAACTAACAGTCAGGATGTCCTGATACTAACACGACGCACGTTCTCAGAGAAGCCATTCGTGCACGTCCCTATCTCTCGATGCTCTTACGACAGTTCCAGTAGATAGATGGCTCACAGGTATCTCAGCCAAATTATTATTTAGTTAAAAATAGTATTATACTGCAAACTATGATTGCCTGTTATATTTTGTTACGTTATAGATAATTCTAATTGCAAAGAAGAGGTATAACGAAATCAAAACGTACCGATAATAAAAGAACATTTAGGTAGGTTCACAGTAATAAAAATAAAGCCGAGAGATATGTAACCAAGTTGATCTCGGAAGCTTCAACATATCATTGTTTTTATTACTTTCATGTACTAGCTAACACGGAAATACCGAGCGCTAAAGGGAACGTGTTGCTTATACGTTATCCTGCCGCCTGATTATACCGAAGTCTATTCCTTTTTATTAGAACAGCAAATATCTCTCATACGTAAATCGTATAGACGAATAGATAGTCGTAAAACACAAACCTCTTGTCATGTCAGAAGCTAGATAATTCTATTCAATAGAGTCGAACCTTTATTTGCACAAAAAAAACATGTGAGATAGGAGAAAAAGCGCGCTTTGCAGCATTTCAATGAGTCATCTTCCACGCATCTTACTTCCCGCAGTGGTGTTTGAGGCTGGAATAAATTGAATTTATAAATAAATTGCATATCTGCCCTTAAAACAATCCTTAAAAGAAATTTTATAAATTCAATGAAACAGTAGTAAATGTCAATAATAACAACAAAAGTATGGGTGCCTGCGTGTCGACGGTCGTGGTGGAAGGGTCGCAGTTAACTGGTTTGTCGATGATATAATTATCTAAAGCACAAAAAGACAACAAACTGATAGGTAAAGGAACAAGCGTTGCAACTGAGGTTCTCTGTTCGGCTGATACCCGCTCAATTCGGTCCGACGTAGAGGTTTTGTTTAATTCGGTTTTGCTGCGGTTGACCTGTGGATAGGAGAGTCAGATGCATTAATTCTGATTATGAAGGTAAACGATGGATTGCGAAAGGATTCAGTGTGACTGCAGTCAAAGGTACCGGCCCCTAAACAACACAGAACAGACTGCCAGATAGTCATCAAAAACTAAATATTATTATTACGAGAATATCCCTGTTTCTGTTCGACCTCTTCTTTTTCTATTCCATAGGTGTGGTAAGCTGAAGTGAATGAAAGTTTCCTCAATAGGAAGCTATAAGCTCGAAGGAGAAATTACTCTTTCATATTTTTATACTGCTATGGTTAGTGGGGTGGGGTGGGGTGGGGTGAGTTGGGACAGGGGGAGTGGTCCTATAAGATCACCGTTTTCTAAAAGGTAGGAGCAATGTGCGATAATCACTTTAGGAACCGTTGAATTGCTGCTCTGGATGCAAGACTGGCTGAGATGACAAAGCCTATGTAAAGGTATCAATAGGTAAACGAGTATGAAAGTCGAAATGTCTGCAAGGAAGAATTGAAGTACTTCCGTCATAATACGAAAATATCTTCAAAGCCCCTTTGAAATTGGTTCTCTAATTTAAAAGCTACATTTTGAACTACGCATAGAAGAAAGACATCACACACCATATCGAACTCAAGAAATGTCTTCAGCCTGGCTTCCCGAAATCGTGCAACTTTGTACAAACTTTAATATAGTTGATCTCAAGTTGAGTGCAAACTGGCTTGTGACAAGCCGCTTGCGGATGTAATCACTGCGAAATAATTAGCTGTTGAGTCCTGCACGGGATAAAGTGACATCTTGCCGGAGACAGGCTGTTATTGTTTGAACTTGATCGCAGTTTCAGAGTTCCAGCAATATGACGACCAGCTGCTACAGACATAGGTGTCACTTTATTAATAATCAATACAACCTCACTGCATTGGAACGAAGTCGTGACACTTGAGTACATTCATGTTGTCAATCAAGCTGAGCCAAGTAGTGAAAATAAATTCAGTAATTTAGTATGATACTTCGCCGTAATACATATGTATCTCGGAGAAGAGTTAACACTTTTGCAACTGCAATATGGGGGAGCTGTTACAACGAACGGACATTGTGAAACGAAAAGATAGCAGTTATTTATAGTAGCCAGAAAGAACAAAGAAATAAAATTGAGGGTGGCGTGAGCGAGCGTATACCCCCAAACACCGAAATTATAGTTTAATTAAATGCCACTGGTACAAAACGTAATGTTATATTGAAGTTTCACTATGGAAATGGCATTGTATGTTGAACTATCGTGTTCCAGACCACGGAATGACGTGGAAGCGACATGACATCTGTATTTAATCGTCTGAAGACTACATTTTCTGTTCCATTCATCAATCCAGTCACGTTCATTAAGAGGAACAGCAAAATACCCATGCCAGACCGCTAAACTAACTTATAGCAGGATAACAAACGTAGACAAATTGAAAAGCCGAAACCAAAAAAAGACTATCTCATCGAAACGAATTTTCCTCAGAGAAAAAAAGTACGTAACTAATGTATTTATACAATCAAATTAGATACACATTGAACGCAATATCTGAACCGCTACCCGAATATCAGGCGACGCAAAAAAAGCAAAAGGTCCAAAATGTAGGCTTACACAACGTGCTTTTGGAATTGTAAATTCAACAAAGGCATATCCCAGTTGGTGCTTATTGTCGTACAAAGTCCTACTGCCATATAGACGAGGTGGTCGAATACATCTAAGAAACCTAACGACAGCACTGATTTGACCGACCCTTGAGATAGGAAGTTCTTTCCATTGGTACTACAGGCAATACCTGGACGAACAGAACTTTTCGAAATCCAAACATGATTTTTGCAAGGTAGAAGAACAACTTAGTCAAGAAGTTTAAGGCTCTGCCTTTCGTGCTGCTCTTCAGCTAATGTTCAATGCCCCGCTAGATGCTGAATCTAATAGAATCAGATAGTGTATCTCATGAAGCCCATGAAGTGTTTCCTACTCACTCATTTACGACTCATCAAACGAAGCGTCATATGAAAAAGTTATTTTACTCTCGTTTCGCCTTTGACTAATACTGTATAATATAAACACATTGTTACAAGTGATAATGTTTAAGATTGTTTTTAGCTATTCGTTTTCGTGCATATTCATACCGCTACAATAAATATTCATACCCATGGGTCTCCTAGAAATACATACGAGTTAGGACCCCTTGCTGTAACACGTTGCGCGTTACATGTTAAATCGCGAACTAACATTTCGAAATATGGAAACTACTATGGAAGCTACTCTACTCCGACGGACTGATATTTTTACAGCACCCGTATCACTCCATTTCCTTTCGCGCCGGCCGATTTTCACATTTCCGCCCTCTTGCCACAACGGCAATTCCCTGAACACAACGTCACCTGTCTACGTACTTCATCCTCTTATAGCATGTACGGTTTTAATATGAGATGTCCTTGAGAAAGATGTTAGACCACGCAAGAAAAGCAGCCTGTACCAGATTAGCTAACCTCAGGAAGATATATAAATAAAGAGAAATAGGGTATCTAAAACAGAAAACGCTTGCCTGAGGTTGAAAGCATGCCTTAAAAGGGGGAAAAAGAAGAACAAAGTATAGTTCTTTCGACATCGGGTTCCTTGTCGTCATAGTCTTCTTCCGGCTACCTCCGTCCCCGATGGCGAATATAAAACCGGACCCCAAATAAAAAACGTCAACAGGCTAGTAGATATGTTCGAAAACGACTGAAACAGAAGGGGCAGATGAGGGCCGAGGAACGGTCTAGAAAGATGGAGAAAGGAGGGCGAATTCGGGGTTTAGGACAAACTAGGAGAAGGAGAGGGGGACAGTGAAATAAGAGTGAAGTAGAAAAAGCTTCAGTCGAACCTTTTTTTCTTTTTTTTTTTTTCTTTAAAACAACCTCTTTTCGTTCCTGTTTGCTAGGTCTAACAAATTGGTCCTTATTTTCTTCTATTTAAAAAAATAAAAAGATTTGAAAGACAGAAAAGCAGACAAAAAGCACATACTGTTTTAAACCTCATTTTCAGGTTTTAATTGTACACATTTTGATTATACAGCTAGGCCACCATCTAAGAGTAAATTATTATATCCGAATGCACGTTCATACACCTGTGCTGTATGTATAACTCCAAATAAAACTCGTTGCGCCAATTTCAGACTGAGGTCGGAGACTGGCTTTTAAAAATCGGTCAATGTTATTGTGGTTTGAAAAATTGTTCATACGTACAACCATTTTGTTAACCTTCTAATAATATTCCTCTGACGCTCGCAGCGAAGCTGGTGTTCGCGTCATTTACCTGTCCTAATGTTTGGGATCGGTACAACTACGTCCGCCTGATATTTCAGAGAATAGGGTGCGTTCACCGCGCGCAAATGTAACTTACAACTGTTCGGTGGAATACCACTGTTGAACTCTCGCAAACTTGTTTGGATCATTAAAGTTCAAGTTTTAGATGTAAAATCGCTCTTATCGAATAAGAAAACTGTGATCTTGCACTGAACGCGTCATTTCGTGCTATTTAACGTACAGATCGAAGAAATCCCTTAAATGTCATAACGCGCTGTTTTAAATACATATTGAAAATATCCGAGTGTTTTTCATATCTAGCTCCCCAAATAGAGAGTCAACCAATTGCGCATGCCCTGTAAACTTAACCCGCTGGCCGTTTTACACATGTGAGTCCTTTATGTAACACTTATTTTCCCCGAACAATGATCACCCTGCTGTTTGCGGTACCCAATAACTTTGTGTTAGTTGCTCGTTAAGTGACTTAGGCCGAAAAGCCGCAGCTCTCATAACGCCATTAATAATGTACAAAATGTCTTCTTTCCGTAGCTATCCTGCAGAACAATAAAAATGGCGGAAAGAGTATTCGCATTGGCATTTCATAGGGGGTAATTGAAGGCGTTTGCGCGTATGGGTCGCATGACAACAAAGTGGCCAATATACCACCACTCTGGCCGATTTAATCTATGATATAGATAGAGTAGTGGGGCATATATATTGTTTATTTGTATAATCCAATACGTTTGTTATACCAACAAGAACTGACCATTGTAGTCAAATCTGAGTAATCCGCTTCATTTGCAGCGAACTCTGTTTATATTGTAACTAAAGTTCAGCTCATTCGCTGTTTGTGAAGGTTAACCACGAACAACATAAAACACAAATACAACCGTAAGCATTGAAACAGATTGAGTATGATTCAATAGGGAAATCGAGACTTTAGGCGAGTTAATTCTACCAGACTCTAGAACGATATAGCCAAAATAGAGATACACAAAATAGGAGTATTAAAATAAACACACTCACTTTGCTACGCGCGCATATATACCAGAAAAGGTAATACTCTATGGGACTGAAGAGACATAGGCTTTTCTGCAAACTTTGCCTTTCTTGTAGGCAAACGTGTGTACAGGAGAGTGAGGGCGAAAGAAAACAGGTACATATTTTTTTACATATTTTTTATTTATATATTTTATAGGAAAAAGAACCTGATCGTAGCTCCTCAGAAATAACGGTAACTCGATTTAACCGTTGTAAGCATTATTGTACTGGTAGGTCTCGGATCATGCCGTTTACTAAATGGTAAAAAGGATCGTCATGGAAATAACTGAAACGAAGGTGCGCAAAGCAATAAACTAATGTACTCCTTAATATTATTAATTCCCTTACGGCCTTATTTACTTTGCGCTTGACTAAACATTTCTCCTTTCTGTTTTCTACATATGTACCCGTTCATCTCAAGACGACGCCAGCGAACTAATTCGAAATTTGTTGACGACACCCACTAAATTAGGCACATGACTGGTTCAAAACAACTACCCAGTAGGCCAAGAGCTATTGTCAGTATTTGAATCCAGAGCGTTAACAATAGAGTTCTCTATTAGCCGGCTTTTTCCAGCGCATTGCGATCCAAGAAATGCTCTGAGGTCTGCAGATCATGTTCTACAATTTCGACTTCGGGATAGCGTTCTCTCTATTGTAGTCTCATTCACCTCTAAATAGTTGTCCTATATCCCTAATCCCTTTGCGAATTTATACACACCTGCGCAAGTGATGGCAATCTCTATAACTGCAGATGGCGGTATATATATATGAGAGCATGTGTCTGTCTGTAGCAAATAGAAAGACCAATAAATTTCTCCGTTGGACATCTCCGACGCAGTCCTGAATGACATGTCATGCCCTATAGTGTCCGGAGGCATCCTTGTTCATCCTCGAAGAGACGTAAATTGCTATGGCTATAACCGCTTAGTCAGTTCGCCGACTGTGTAACCATGGAGGAGGAATCTTCGCAGCACGCTTCCTGCTACTGGCTTTACAGATAGTTGTAGGTTTCAGACCGAGAGTCTCACTATGGCAGCGACCTCATAAGCTGAAAGCCAGCACATGGGGCTCATAAGAGATCTTGACAAGCCGTGAAGTATGGAAACAAATGAACTTCGTTTAGGTTGCAAGGAAACGGATAAGTGTTGAAAGCTGATTCAGATTTTCAATTTGTAGCTCTTTTGCACATATCGATTTTAGGAAATAGGATTCGTAACTAAGATTTTTATTTGGAAAAAATAGGCGAAAGTATTATGGTTCGCATTAGTATTATCGTGTTTTCCTATATGAATATTCTCAAAGCTCGGACGCCGCTCGGATGCAGCAAGCGAAAGGGTTTCGGAAGTGTAAGTGCGGCCTTGCGAGAAATAAGAGGGCCTTTACATAGCTAGCTAAAAACCTTATCCGCAGGATAGGTATGTTCATATACTCGGCCGTAAGCTTGCCAACCCTTCGATGGGTAATAGCCACGACAATTCGATGCGAAAACTATCATCAACAGAATGACGGTATTGACATAAATTAAATGAAAATATCATTACTAATAGAGATACTAGGGGCTGATCAAATTAAAAGCGTTCACATGTCGTTGCCCATATGCCAATTATTCAAAGGCTGGTAGATAACAGCGTATGGCCAGCTGACTGGAAAGGAATCAACAGTTTAGCTGGGCCCGATAGAACAGTATTCACCAACAGGCGTTACAGAGCGTACAAACGTGTCCGCCAAAGCTCACGTCGCCGACAAAGTCACATTCGAGTACATTCACGTTTCTGACACACCCATTATCGGCGTGTACAGCCAGAACGGGGCTACAAAGGACAGATTCGATTTAAGCGTCACGGTCGACGACGCTCCTATAGCATTGTAACACGCAATGATACAGTAGCGTATGATTCGCGAACGACCCGATTATGATACCATGTGTTGCTAAGCGTTAGATTTGCCCCGGTGGCAAGAAGACATCCCATAAGCGAGATCGCTTTAGTCGTTATGTATACTGCTGTATTGAATGCAATTGTATCTATGTCGTCCTTAATCGCGGTGCGCTTCATGCGGACCACGATAACAGATCGGTAGCAAAATGCTAAAGTTTCCAAATTTACTCGTGAACTAACGACACGAATAGAGTTAACTAGATCGTATGTTTTGTTACTGACTGCAGGCAAATGATTGAACCTTCTTCGACAGTATGAATGCCGATCAAAACGATGAGTCTTGCGGCTTGCCACATGGCCTACGTGGCAGGCCGTATTCAAATCCATCAAATAGTACCTTTTGCTGAAACAGGCCAAATCATATATGGATTAAACTGATGCTATTTTACAGTAGGCCAGCAACCTGCTACAACAAAGCCAGACTATGAATTACAGTTACTAAAATATGCTACCGACGTACAGCGTCGCAAATAGTCCAGTAAAAATATATATTAATATCGTAAGCCATGTTTGTTTATCCTGCTAGAAGCTAATTCCTGCTTAATTTTGATATTCTACTTCAAACAGATAACGCGACAAGGGACAATGGCCCCCAGTCAGCTGTTGGAGGCATTTGATTGCCAAGAAAAGATTTAGCCCATAACAACTGCGACTGTAGACTATCGGATTAGAGCTATACGATGTGTGAAGCCATTGCTATAAACCTGCCGGCTGTGCCCATCAGGTACGTTAGGTTTCATCACTGCCGCACTAGAGAGTATGTTCGCCCCTTCCTGTTTTAGTCACTCAGAACCGGTCGCTAAAGCGTTTCGAGTTGGTGGTTGTCGCGACTGAAATGATTGTGACGACGCTATGCAGCGTTTGTAGAGCGATCAATATGGCTACCGGAGAATCAGGAGGAGGAGTAAGAATGAACGATCATCTATGAAAGTCTGGGTCGGCGCAGTAATTCAGGCTTTCTCCTCGGTCCGTGTTAGATTGCATAAAACAACCCGTCCTCGGTGGCGTACTCTTACCATTCAATCGTCCGCTGATGGGGTGCCAGTAACTAGAGTATATTGTGTTAATCTCCTTTATCGGCCGAGTGGTGCCATAGTATTTTACAAAAATCTCCCATCTTCTCTGGTTCTTTGCAGTGCGCAAAGCGATGTGCCAGCAGTTAAGGCGAAACCGTACCTCAACTGCTGAGCGGGCTTAAGCTGGTAATCGGCTGGGAAAGGTGTCGCTTTGCCTTGCTGGTGATTAGAGGAGAACTGGTGAGACCTTCCACAGCGACACTAAGCATGGCCCCCTCAAGTACTTCGACGGAACGACTTTAATTGAAGTCCTTTAAGAACACGACTTCATAGTCAGTTTTTACTAGGCACCGAACCTAAACATGGCACCGCACGCATGCATTAAATCGTTTCCATCCATACAAAGATGAAGATCATATATGATTGTACAGTCGAATGCAACATACATAGGTGCAAGCCTACTTCTCAAAGATTCAGAGTCTATTAGAAATACCGTATAAATATATCGCGGACTCTCGCGGTTTAGTATCAGTATGCAATTGACCTACCCGAGAGCATTAAAACTTTAAAAAATAGCGACAAAACGAGCGTTTTTGCAGATCACGCCAGATACTTCGATGTATATATGTATCAGAATACCGGCACATAATTTACACATGAATTTCACGAAGTAACATTCAAATAGCCATTCTTGGTACCCAATTCTACGCTCGCATTTGCTATATAATCGTCTGAATCATTTTGTATGTATTTACATAGGTAAAGAAAGAGGGATTCGCAAATAGTACCGAGCTTGTTCAAGAAAATGATTACCAAAAGAGTCCTATGGATCCTAAAACCGTACCAAACGTACTATAGGGTTCATTTGATTTTCTAGACTACCACAGTGTATATAGACAAACTAAAAAGTTTTCAACTTCAACTTAAAGACGGCTTTACCTTTAAGGAATATGTATTCTGATAAAATAATTGCGAATCCGCTCAACACTCTTCTTGAAAATTTCATTGTTCCAAGTTACACATGTCGTGTTCCTTTCACAAAAAAAAATAATATTGTGTTGTAATTAAATGTCTGCATTTAGAAGATAATCCACCTACACAAATTAAAATCGAGTTGGAGAACGATGGTCAGTATTTTAAAGCATATTTGCCCCGCTAAATGTCTGGCTGTTGAATGTGGACGCGGTCGTACCGGTTTGATTGTCCATGAACCCGTGGGACGGTCAAAGACTGCAACCCCTACCCGTAGCATAAAAAAATTTAATAAATGCTACTAGACGGTCGTGGAATTGAGGTTAGAGACAAAGCAAAGCGTGTGGGAATCTCGAAAGAAGACGTGTGTATTATTTAGTAACTAGAAATTTGGGCACCAAAAAACCCACCGGATCTGCTCGTTTCACACTTCAGTGGTTACCATGGTAAACATTTACAAATTAAGCATCAAACCGATTAACTACCTACGATATTTACCAGATCAGAGTTTTTCCTGTTGTCTAGGCTCAAAGTTTCGCTAGAAGAACAAAAGTTTTGATCGAAAGAAAAGGCAAGCATGATCGTTGCTCTGCATTTTGTAGGCCAAGCCTACTTGTACTATTTGGACTGATGAATGAAGTAGGAGCATCGTTACCAACAAATTTTAACTTACGCGACTATGTTGAGAAATCAGACAGCGTTTAACAGAATAGACTCGTACGTATGCTAGGTTAGATCTTTCAGACTATCTACTGTAAAGATGAACGGCGAAAGCAATCAAACCGCCGTTAGTAATGGGTAACTGCCTTAGAATAGATACTAATAGTGACTGTGTTGTAAATGAATACCTTTCTTCCGTGTTTCTCTGCTCTTCTAGTTGACATAATCTAAATAGCTTTAAAATTTTTTGGAAGCTCGTCGTATATAACATACTTGGTAATAGTAGACAAAAAATGTAAGCCAAATAAACTGTTAATCAAAGAAAACATACATTCTCACTGCTTAAAAAGTTCGGCAGCCTCAAGTCCCGGGTTTAAAAAAAAAACAACGATTTAATAAATGGGCTTTCTTTTACGTTAAAAGCATCTACTAGCGCAGGAAGGACAATAGCGGCTATTTTATTTTTTCGTGAACCTCTATACACAAAACGCTACAATATAGTAGACCGATTTGATAGTAGTACAACCTTTTTAAAGTTTTTGTTTTTTGCGCAAGATATCTGTCGACGAGATTTTCTTGTCCCAATACGCAGTATCTAACTTACTCTATTTGTGGATCGTCGGTCTCCGAAGGACAGCGTAAACCATCAGCGCACTCTGCTGCAAATTTGCCATGTTCATAGCACACCGAAACGGATCACAAAACTATACTCACAGGGGCAGCACGGACAGCAGAAATAGCTGCAGCAGCATGGCGATCCCGTTCCATTGAATCCGTCGTGGTCGCTGCCGCTGTTATTCTGGCCATCGTCTCTATTAACGTCCCTAGTCGCGTCGGTGTCCCCCCCCCCCCCCCCCACACACACACAAGCTTATGGTCCTGTCGCGTTAGTTCATCACCAGGTGAAGGAGATTCAACGGATCAAATCAAGATCTCTGCGCCCGCTAGCTCAGTTTCGCGATATAATTGAGATAACTTTGTGATTTACGGTGACTTCACGCTAGTATCCACAGAAACATACACACACATACCCTAAAGGAAACGAATCTCAGAGAAGAGCAAACCAATGAGTGCGTTTGTCAACGTCGACGAAGCCAGGGTCCTGCTCAGGAAAGTTCCTATGTTCCTCGTGACGGCTTCTGTGGCAGTATAGGCATCTCGTGGTTCTCTTTGTAGCAACGGCGCTGACTTCCCCTGTTACTATGAGAAACTGAAAGGGAGAGAGAAGACGAAGCAGGAGCTCCCCTGTGGTATACGTTACCAGTGCACGGCAATTTGACTAGTGTTCGTTTGTCGTTTAAGTGCTATTTCGACTTGGGCTTCTACCCATGCCGTTGGGCTGGACCGACTAGTGATTTGCTGGCAACGTTAAAAATCTAGCTAGAAAGAGACGACAAGCTAAAAAGAAAAGTAGGGAGAGTACCAAACAGTCAGAGACGACGAGTAAAACAAAAAGATTCTGATGGAAGATAATGAAGCGTTTCTATATGTGTGATATATACGAAACGGTATAAAAAGGTGTAAATCTTAACGAGCGCGATCCGTCGACGGCCACTGGAGCAAAACCGGCAGCCGTGCGTCTGTGTGAAGAAGATCAGATCTAGCTTCAGCTCCGATTACTTAACGCAATCGGTGCTTTTGCCACAGGTCAAATAAGCGGTAGGAGCTATTGAACCGCAATGGTTCAAGCTCGTCGTTCCCTGTTTATAGTCATACTGTGATATAATAAAACTACGTCTTTTAGCATAGGACTGAAAAAAGCTATACAAAATGCAGGCAGGTGCTAAATAGTGATAAGGTTCATTCAAAGTCCAATATAATATCTGCACGCGATCAAAAAGAAGCCTTTCATCGGTAGGTGGGACATAAAGGTGCAGCACACTCGCGTACACTTATATGCCGATAGCCATAATTATGACGGATTATGGATATGGTCGCATGTTTTATCTGCATATGAATGGATGGATGGATGGACCAACTTGTTAGGAAAACTTACTGATCAGTGACTTTTTTTGTCCGATTGTTTGATCTGACAACAATTATGATCATGGCATGTAATGCATAGACGCTATTAATTGCAGTGATCGTAGTGCATCGTCCGTTGGCTATCAGTAGCATCGGCAGCAGAAGGAGTTGCAAAAAGGAATCGTAATAGCAATAGATATAAAGTGTGTCCATAGGCGTTCGTTCTAGAAAGTGACAGCAAATTGCCGAACGGGGGTATGGATCGGGATCTATTCACTGATAGCACTCAGCTACATCGAGGCGGACCGTATCAGCTAGGCGTCGAACGACGAGCTTTTAGTTGCTACCAGTGAGAAGGGAACAGCTCACTTCCACCAGAATCTGAAGTAAATCGAGATTAATTTAAACAAATCCCCATCAGTTCCCACCAGCTTGTTGCCAGCTCTCTTTTCACAGGACTTACCTGCTAACTCGTCCCAACAGTCTCTTCACGGGAGCGACAGCTTAAAGTAAACGGGAAGGCCATCCTTTATACTGCCAATCGTAACGAATCTCACCAGGCTGTCTTGCTTTCAAAAACAAAAAAAAAAAACGTAAACCCATGAAAATACAGTTCACTTATTACACGACGCTGCGTAGCTCGATTAGAAAGCTACTGCTCCTGGATAGCTCGCCCGACCACCGTAGAATCCCGAGTACTGCTAGCAGGTTTTTCGAAGCTGAAAGGTAGCGAGCGACTACAACTTCCCCTAGGTACATACAGTATTTCAACTGTGAATTTGCACTTTATACAGAGATGTGTAAAATATAGCGGCAGAGACGCTCAACTCGGGTCCGCCGTAGTTTCCATTTATAGTACGGGCTCCTAGAAGGAAAACTTTCCAACACCAGTGACGCTGAATTGTGGACAAACAAAACTATGATAATTCTTGTAAAATGCATGATTACATCTCGTCGGGTTGCAAACAAGACCAAGAGAAACATCGAAACTTCAAAGAACTTCGTAGCTTTGGAGGGAGAAAGAGCTTATCACGGAATTACCCGAAAACAGCGTCTCAGCATGAGTTGGTGCAGTTTTTGAAAACCCTTTTCAAAGATGTTCAAATCGACTTATTATAAATTGTGACACTCTTAATTTCACTTTCTATTCGCCTATACGCCATACTGTTACATTTGAACAACATCGATGTTATGTTGTGTCCTGCTTGACTATCAACATCGCGCGGGTGCTTAAGCACGCATTTAATATACGTAAATGGTAAATAAAATTTAAGAAGACAACTACTTACTACCCAACGAATGTAAGGAGCTATTATTCTGCTAAGAGATACATACCATGTTTTCTAAGTCATCATCAGTACTGTATTTTTGAACCCATATACACACAAGATCAACATAAACACCGTGAAGATTTCGTGGCGGAAGCTTGTCCATATGTTGACTCAATCGATAGAAGCCGATAAAGCAATCATATTATTTAAAGATCATTTTTATTTGTCTCTTCAAAGTTACTTGCGACGCAATTATATACATGCGACCCAGTAGTGTCGCACGATCGAACACACGCGCATAGGGGCCCATTTGCTCGGAGTCACACACGTTAAGAACAGAAAGCTATGAGCTTTAGAAGCACATACAATGTAAGAAACTTTCAGACGTTTAATGAAAAACGTCCCTGTCTCAACTCTCGCACTTATTGGAGCGTGCCCCTATACATCTTCACGCTATGATCCTATTAGTTCTGGTTATCGCAGCGAGGAACAATCAGCAAAATTCCGTTGGAAAATCTCGTGCAAAGTTTGCTAGTTCGCTGCAGTCGACGCCACTGCCATCTCCCGGGGGTTGTGGGGCAGGGAGACGACAAAAAACACGAGCAACAAAACAAGCGCGCATTTGAGTGTTTATGTCTCTGTGTGCATGCGTCTGTACCAATAGATAGTCGATAATGTGCATACCCATAGAAACGCATGTTTATTTTTTTAGAATAAAACTCTGTTGAATTATATACTGCAAGCCTCGGCGATCTTCAAGTTTTAGTTATGCAATAGGCAGCAATGATAGCTACTTAAGCAGCCTTTGGCCCAACATGAGAGGCTCTATTTGCCGTACATTCTACTTCATTTCGTCCGTAGGCATTTACCAAAATGCTAGAAGGCAGAGTGATCTTTCAGTCTGGATAAGTCTGATGCACAGTATCGAAATATCGCCTCTCGATGATACCTATTTGGGGAGAGGGTAATTAAGCGTACTAGTAAGTACAGCACTGCCCTCCGTGGACTGAGCCTTATCCAGTGGAATGGATGAATGGATGTATTTTCTTTATTTAATCACGTATTTCACGTAAAATATGTTAGTCGTTTAGAACTTGAACCAGCGAAGTTTTGCAAACTGTTTTTTTTTTTCTTTCTGGGAACTTTATTAAATTATTGCAAAATAACGAGAATAAAGAATCAATGCATTCTCGTTTTGAAATTGCGGTGTGTATATTATTTACAATTGTACCGGCAAGTCTAGGCGCTTTGTTATTTATTGCTCCTCATAAGGTGGACATGGAAAATATTGACATGGTTTTAAGTTATTTTTTATTGTTGTGCTTAGGCAGAGTGCATACCTGACCGGCTTGTGTCTCACTATTACGTTTTTTAATTATTGCTAATGTACTGTTGTAAGCTGAAGGATGTTAGCAATATAGTTCACTCTGCATGTTGTTTCAAAGGAAAACTAACACTAAGTTCCAAGCAAAAGATGTTTCTTAAGATTATTATACAAAATCATTGGCCCGAACCAGGCTTTTCTCAATGCTTAACAACCTGTATCCTTAATATAAAATTATCCTATACCTACAACTCTATTTATTATAGTCTCTCATGTGTCATATTGCAGCGATCGTTCACTCTTTATAATGGTGGTAGAATACATGTTGGTCCTAAAAATAGCCGACTCCGGCAATCTTTTCGATAGTCTTCGTTTGTCAGGTACCACCCATTCATAAATCTTCCCCTCGATAACGTTTAGCTATAAATCCCACTTCACCATTAAAAGGGGTTAGTTAAACTTCAAGCACTATGGCTTTCTTACTTTTATACACTGTGTCACACACCGATACAGTCAGTATGTGAAGCTGTGTCCGTATGGATACATATATACGCGGGCAGAACTGATGTACACAGAGTCAATTCCCGATGTATAACCATGCAGATAAACGAATATATAGATCTCTATGCGTTGTAGATATATATAAAAGAGTACTTTATGATTGACATAGTATGTTCCCGTTCGTTTCACACGTGGTATTAACCACTAAAATGCAGCCTACTTCAGAGATAGGTCTTTTTACACGTCCCTCGTTCGTATAGCTTCTCTACCGCCTCTGTTCTAATACCCCAGTTGAGTGAGACCAGTTAGCGTATGTGTTGTTAGGTCAGGTTTTGCCAACCTAGCGGCACACGCATATCGGTCACATAGGCTTATGTCATTACAGACGCGCGGGTACTATAGATATTATCCATTCTATTCCTATCTAAATAGTGGCAGCCCCGCCCAAAAGTTACATTTAGCGGTCAACTTCAAGTGCCCATAACCAGCGCTGAATCACGATCGGCAGTAGCGTTGGGTCTCAGCGTCTCACTCGCGTCCGTTGTCCGTTCATTCGTCCGTCATATCTATTCCTTCCCCACTCGCTCCCGCTCTCTGGCCTCCTCATCAGGATCGAACTTCCGCGTTATAGTTCTCAATGGAGAAAGGAACAAATGAACACCCAATAAAGGAGAAAGAGAAGCCGGCGGTTGGGGGGTGACCGGGGGTTAATACGTGCCATTGACGGATTCATGTCATTGTCAGGAGATAACAAAGTCGTGATAGAAGTCGATCCATAATAATTCAAAATAAAGCCGGTGCTAAGTTCTGCTAACATATACGTGATAGTATTATGCTTGAATAGTTTCTTGTGGTGACGACAAGGCTGATGTCGGTAATAATAACTATAATGACCGTCATGGTAGTACTAATGACTGTAACAAACACGATAAGAACGAGCACCATGCCTACGATTAACAATAATGTAAAGGGCACCACCATATGCACAAAAGTAGCCTAGGAAAAACACAAGCATGAGCGGGAGTAACGGCTGCTTGACACAGACCAGAACACGCTACTTGTCGGAGTGTCTCTGTGAGGATGGCAAATGTTGGCGTTGGTTCGTTCGTTCGTTCGTTCGCTCGATTCATTGGCAACCAGGTGATTCTTTCAGGTTAAGGTCGTAGAAACACGTCACCCTGTCCGGTCGTCGATCTCGGCCTGTCCGTCGTTCGTCCAGCCCGTTCATTTGGTCTTAACATATTAACGACAGTCGGCCTTTACTGAAGTTAAACACAGTTCACCTAAGCTTGTTGTTTTAGCCGTGTTGCATAGAGACAAAATGGTGTGTAAGTGGATAGTCATTCTGCTATTCCACTTATATCTATTAGTTCTGCTTCTGCTGAAGAGAGAAATGGCATCCGCACGTCGACAACTAAACACTGCTGCCCCTTTCAGTGTTATATATTGCAAAATGCAAACAAATCATGCATTAAGGACAGCTAAAAGTGTATCGTATTCGGACGCGTGAACGTAAAGAGTAATTCATTTATACAACTTATTAACTATAGTTTATAAAGCTCTATGCGTCTATTCGGTTGAAGGCGAGAGGTATTATAAAAGTTGGGTTATATCAGTTTTGTCTCAATGTTGGTAAACGTTTAGTTTGAATGTTTTTAGGTAATTTTTAAATGTATCGTTTGGAACGAACAGAGCCCCGATATAAACACCGCTAATGTCGAAAGCAGCGTATGATTCCACGTTAAGAATTAGCAGTTTGTTAGAATTTGTTGGCTAACAGTAGAACTGAGGCCAGGCATATCTGAAAGAGAGAATCTGAAGTAATCTAAAATTTATTAGTCGTTGCAAAAAAACGAGGAGCTGCTCTCTTCTGTCTCACAAGTGGACAAAGGTTTACCAGAATTTCGTAAACGAAATTATACCAGGGTGACCAAACAATAGGTTCCAGACATAGACACTTATATAAATATATGGTTACAAAAAAAGCGAATCATTTTCAACTCAGATCTTAATTCCGAGCACATGCGAAATAAGAAAACAAAAAAAATAAATCTATTGCTCTCGTTCAAGCTGGTCAGACACATCTGAAATCTCGAATTGTGACCCTCGTCGTGTAATCCTTATTAAACGGTGATTTGCCACAGCAACAAAGCAATATCTCTCTGGGTTGTAAGAGATAGAATGTAGCTTTATTTGATTATTTACTCATACCAGCTTGCTTTTTTCATCGGTTATCAGAGTTCTTTTAATGTAACATGCATTTAAAAAGGGGGAAAATGCGAAAACGCTTCCGGGTTCCGTCCTTTATCTCAGGGCGCGCTGCGCACAAATCTTCGTGCATTTCATATTTTACATCTGTCTGATGAATCAATGTGCAGAATAGATCGCAATTTTTTGTAAACCATGAGTACGCAATGCGTCTCAGTCTTTCGGTAAGAACACACAGGCTTAGGCTACAGCCTACGCTGTTTACCATTGAAGGTAAAATGGCAAAGAAATATCTGCCAAGCCCTAGGCAGCTTCAATGAGCTTACTTCTACTTGTCTGCAGTGTTCCGTACGCACACGTTCGAATCGTGGATATGTTTTCGCAACCTATTATTTTTCCTTTCCATCAAGCGTATTTCCCGTTTCCTGCAAACTTCTCCCTTAAAATAAACCCGGGCGAGACCATCAGGCTACTAACTTATTATCGTTCTTATGGGTTGTCCGGAACCACGAATGGGTAAGTAAATAGTAAGTAGACAAATTTATTTCGTCGTTCTATACCATGCAGGCCGCCAGCACTGTTGATGATGATGATTCGGATTGGGAGGATATATATATGTATTTTCCTCTGTCGGCCACCGAAAGCACTTCATGAGACAAGTGGGCTTCCTTCTTTTGCCTATATTTAGTGTGCTCGGTATTCCAAACGTTTTTCGTCTACGTTTTTTGGAAAGAGGGAAACTCTTCCCTCTCCGTTTCTCTCTCTCTCTCTCTCTCTCTCTCTCTCTCTTCATCGGTGTTTTGCATATAGCTTTACGGGAAAGCTTTACAATAGAAACGGCTGCATGTTTGTATTTCGATGTCCACTTGTTTTATTATATAGATCAGCAGTAATGCCGGCGCGTTACGTTGACGCGTCGCTTGAACGCATGAACTCCATGTCATAGGCAGAATTTCTGCAGGAGTGCGGTACACACCCGTATGACGACCGAGAAGCTACGATCACCCTACTTATTTTTTTTACTTCCGTAGCATGACTGTTAACAACTTGTTCGACTGCGGTGAACACAGGCAGATCGCAGATCAGATAAATATCTCTATCGTGTTTCTGCTATCTCAATCCAAAAACGGATTGTTAGCGACCTTCGTCTACGAAGCAGCCAAAAAAAAAAACGCTTATTTGGGATTTTATTGACTCATGAAATGTACGGCCCAAAACAGTCGGAATCATGCTATTCGGAAACTGCTAGGTTATACACTACTCACAGGCGAGAATCTGAGCGTGTAGGACAGGTAATTATAGTTAATAAGGCTTCATTAGGTTATTATTAATGCATGCGAAGAAAAGACGTAATGTTAAAATCAAGCTGGCTTGCTTCTAGAGTTGCAGTCTCGATAGTTGTACTTGCAATTCTGATTGTTCCATTGCTTATTATTGCATAATGATTCGAGGCCTAGGAGGAGCTAGTGTTATCAAGCAGTATTTAGCATAGTAAGTTGAACAACCTTAAAAATAGTTAGGTGACAGGACGATATTGTAGCGGTGTGTCAATTTACTATAATGAATTGACTGGATAGCCCACTAGCGTGTTGTTGGCATTCGATACAAATCGAGCAAACGCGTCAACAAGACAGACCATGGCGACGACGACGACGACGACGACAGCTGTTCCTTTTTATGGCGAATACTTGTGTATGTTTGGCAATGGATTTTGTTTCCTTTCTGGATACTTGATGTGATTTATTTCCCGAATATTACGCGGAGTTCGTTTTCCGTTGTAAAAAAAAAAAAAAAAAAGTTTCTCTCGTAAAGATATATAGCCGCTGACGTAAAAAGTGGGTAGCCTACTTTTGCCCATAACAATATCTTGATCATAGCCGAAGAGGTAGGTCCGTATGACTATCATCGCCAATATAGGCCATAGAGGCGTAACAAATAGATATGTATGGTAACCGCGTATAGAAACATATAGGGTCATACATGTTTCAATACGTAGAGGTTTTTATCTGTGGACATCGGCAAGCCCATTATGAAAAAAAGGGCTGTGAAAGCCTATTCTTTACAACATTAGTCTACGTACGGGTCCAACCAAAGCACTGATAAATATACCATTAGGTGATACTTATATATATATATATGATGAGGTTAGATAAGACGCACCATTACATACGCCATGCTCCACTGACCTCCGATGTCTCTGAAATTACGTACCATTATTTCGAGCAATATGCATGTACATATGTGATTTTGGTAGCACCACTTGTTATTTGTTTATTTTAATTGTTTGTTGTTGTTATATATAATTATTTGTGGTAAGGCATACTCTGGTATTATTGGATGGAGGATTGGATTAGAGGATGACGATAATATCGCTAGTAACAGCGTGAAAAATTTCGGCAGTTTTTTTGTTTATTGTTGTCTAGTAGTAGAGACGATGGGGGAGGAAGTGTCTACCTGGTTGAAAAATGTATAGACTGGTAAACATCTATTAATCAAAGATGTTACGTGTACGAGAACAATAGGACACGATCGCATCTACAAAAGCAACTATCGACAGCTGGATATTGAAGCGTTTGGGGTCGACACCAGTGAGTTCTGTAAAGTAGCGGGCGAATGTTACGAACATTCGAAGACTATGATGACCAAGCAACTATCTAGACGCTTGGGGCCACGGCGAAACATAAGGCACAGCGTATAGATAGTGTCACGTATAGGTTAAGGTCCTTGATCTCATAGCCCTGTTTACATAGGCAATTAGTATACGAATTTGAAGTTAGTTCGCATTGTGTGGAACTGATCGTACAGTTGTTTTAAACCTTGATCACATAACTTACTTCGCTCGATTTTTAGAGTCGGACTGTTATAATAAGAAGCGTTATTACGTGTGCATCCGGCCATGATGAGAATCGACTGCAAATGTACTTCATAGGACATACAATTCTGAGTACGCAGTACAACTAAAAAATACTACGAACTGTGGAAAAATTACTAAAGTTTAGATTGTAGACCCAACGCGTCTGTGTCTGCCGCGTGGTTGTAACGCTATAATAGATAGAAATCGATATTAAATGCTTGTATACTTATATATAGGTAGGTGTATTGGAAGTACAAATAGAAAACGTTAAAACACATTTCCATTGAATTTACTGAAATAATTTTTTGCTTTATTATTAAATTATCTGTGATAGAAGTAGTCAATGACTTAGAAATTGGCACAAACTACGGGAATCAAGTGAAGGAAATATCGCAATTTAGTATGTCCGTTGAATGGTAGCTCCTATCGACTTCAATTGAAGTAATCAAACAAAAAAAAAAGTAATTTAGCATAGACAGTGTGACTTATTCGCTAGAGCTATCGTGAGGGCTGTAATTTAAGAATTTCAGGCGATTTTCATGTTTGGTAGTTGTATTTTTAAAGCGTGTTTTTCAACGATATCAGGACGTACGTCCGTTAAAACTGAAGCATTAGATGCTGTTCAATATTTTCATCTAATATGCTTCCATCATACTCAATGTTGCATTACGGTCTCGGGTTCTTCACGGCGGATTATTTTGGATCTAGTTATCTGTGCAGATTTGCGCAGCGTTTCAGCGTAGAAACCGACCGGGCTTGCTAGTACCGCTTTCGTGTAACATGTAACAGACGCACGATCAACAACGAATCATCTTCTAATATTTACTTCCTTTGAAAGGCGGTGATTGCTTCAATCGTCCAAGTCTAATGCGCGTTCAGCGTTCCGCTTCCCGCGTTTAAAGAGAGGATCACGTATTGTCTTCCTTAGGAATAAGGCGTTTATAAATTCCTCTTCTACTACTAGCATGAGCTGTAACTGAACAGTTAAAAGGCAGAAAACGTTCTTCGTATAATAGCAAAGAGAGCTCGCTTCATATTCGCTTCTGGGCTAGCTTTGTCCTCTTGTCATCGGGTTTAAGTCGGGTGTGCCCATCTTAAAACCGGCCCGAGCCGTAGGTGCAGCGTTCTAAATTCGAAATGACAGCATCCTATACAGCAGTCAACGTTTACATGAATCGCTGATAGGAAAAAAGGGGGACATATGGCTGCGATTGCTCGTTTTCTCTTATCGTTCCGACCGATTCAGTCGCCTCGCATGCTCTCGACCCACTTTATATTGGGCGTCGTGCGCGCCCGTCGCGTACTTCTTCCGCCGAGCGCATGTGTGATCTTCGCACCGAGAAGTGGCCTTGAATGGAATAAACGACGCTCTCATGTGTCGCTGAGCCCGCATTAAAAATGTCGGGGCTTACTAAAATATCGCACAAGCATTGAAAGCTATTTCGGACACCTCAAGGTTCAATTTTAAATCAAAGCGACCTTTGCAAATCTGAAAAGACGTGTTCCACGCGTTAAAAAAGCAATATGCTAAAGATAACATACAAATAATCATCGATACGTTGAAATGTCAACCTAAGGAAAGCCTCTTCTTGGAGTCATTTCAGTATTTTCAAATGGCAAATATTGAAGAATGAATATCTCTGTCTGCATTTGATTCAGGGTTTCTATTGATACATGTAGAAATTTGAAAAGATGATAACAGGCAAGGCCCACAAGGACCATAACAGACGGAACTGGTACAATCTTGTATTAAGTCAACTAGCGAAGGATTGCGAAGTACATGTTCAAGGTGAGGTCATACCCATTAGTATCAACGTTGTCCTGAGTAAACATACAGAATTTATTGTCTACTGTGACAAGCGTCCGAAAAGAAAGCGACTTTTTAAATTAACTAAACGCAAGTGTGCACGTCTCGGGCCTAACTTCCGCCTGTCTTCGTCATCCTTCTAACCTTTCCTTTTTTTTTCTTTTTGCTGCTACATTATATGGGCCGGTATCGTTCATAAATCGAAGTGCACTTAGGTCTCGTGCATGCGGAACATATTGCGGTTTATCTCTTCTCGTTTTCTAGCATAGACACAACAAGGGAAACTACAATTAAGACAACGGATCCGACTTCAGTCGTCTAAGTGCATTGTCATGTCTTCGGAGTCTGATTATAGGGTTATTGAGAGGATCTAGAGGAAATGATTCCTAGATCGGATAACAGGCACTCAAATAGGCAGAGAAAAAATATGCTATATCCGTGTCACAGCTGTCTTTTGTGAACAACCGTTCTGTGGCACAGTTGATGACATATGTATTTTTCAACGATGAGTCCGATTCACAGTATTTGTTTCAATAGTCTCGAAATGATGGGTACCGTCTTAATCTCATGTTTAGCTGTTTATTTTATAGGGAAGTTTATACGTGATGTACAAATATGGATAAATAACTAATTCAAATAGCGACAGCGAAGCGTGAAGCTGATTAACTCATATAACGGTAGTGTTATATAACATCGCTAGCTAAAACAACCTATTACTGCCTTCCGTAAGAATTACTGGTTTTAAGAAATTCAAAAGCAGAACCAGTGGCAAGTGTGAGTGCATCGATAGGTTCTCTTGAGGCAATGCCAACTTCACGTCACTGCGGCTATTACAGTACTTCACAGATCGATAAAATAAATACAAGTAAACAGCTCTTACCGAGAAAAAAAATTGAAAAGAAACCGACCCATGGACGAAAATATTGAAAGACACACGCACTTATGCAATAAGTGACGCAGCCTTAATACTGTAAAAAAATCTATCTGCGTCTACTGACAGCATCGCATATTTAATCATGCCCAGGTATGCTGTCACCTCTTTGTTTTAACAGACGACACTTCATATTAAAAGCGCTAATCTACTAGATACCAAAAGCGTTTTCGAGCTCAGGTGCGGCACAACGTCCAATGCAAGAGATAGGCCAGTCAGCCTCTTTTATAAGCTATCTTTCTGCTGGTATGATCACCTCAAGATAAACCCTACGTAAGCCATAAGCTCACAGTGTATGTATATGGGTAGACCCGAGAATGATCTGGGTATTTATGGCGGATTTTATAGTGCAATAGCTCCAGGAGGCTAAGAGGTATGCGTTCTGCGCTGGATATGACCTATCGTAGCGTCATCTACCTACGTCTCACTGCTGTAACTCGTCTTCGCCTTTGTCTGACCGTTTATTATTTGTGGGCGGTCTTCGGTTGGCCGCTGCGGTGATCGAGCATACATTCACTCGGCTTACTAGAGCTTACTCCATGGACAGTCGTGATTTGCCCTGCGCTATTCTGTTGATCCGTAACACCTGGGTCACCCCGGACATCGTTCTTCTCTGAAATGACAAGCTAGGATGACTTATCTCTATACTATAGCCACGCGCTACACTATAGCCACGAGCAGGCCGAGGTGATGAGAGAAACAAAATACATATGTACCCACGTATCCATCTGCGATCAACATTTACTCATGGATGCTTTTTACGTCTGGAAAATGCTTGTATTGATTTAAAAGAGGGTGAGCTTGATAAATGTCGATTGTACTTGGGAAAATATGAGCGAGCATCCAAGTCCCATTAAAGTAAAAAATATATCTACATTTTTCTACTAAGTACTAAATAACTTTTCCCGCTCAGCAGTAAGCAGTTTATAATTCACTATTATATGATACATATAAGCCGTACTAGATCAAAAGACCTTAGCCTTACTTTAGCTGAAGTCCGAAGCGTGTCCGCTGAGAGCCTTGGCTGCCGTTGAGCGGGATGCAAACATGCCCATTGTGCCGTCTACAAATATAAGCATGTTTTGCAAGTTATTATATGCCATATTTTTTTTTGTTTTTTTATTGTAAACCATTCCGTCATCTCGTATGTTTACTGAGACACAGTGGTTAAACGGCGCAATTAGTTCAATGCGATGCCAAGGAGGACATAGGATCACTTACGCACGGGCGAGTATTTTATGACAGTTCCTTGAATATTTCGATTTCGACAAATAATAGTTGCAATCGAAGATCTCAGAATCTTAAAAGATCATACTGCAACAGGTTTAGGGCCTTTCGATCAAGCAAATGGACACATCTGTAGTACTTATTTCTCTGTCGAGCAAATGACATAATCTAAAATTCAATTTTCAAAGTTTTATAGCAATACAAAAAACAAAAAGGCCTTGGTTATGGAATACTTAACAGTATTGGCAGCTTACTGTGTATCCCGTGCGGTTCATTGTTTAGCTTAAAGGATTACCGAGCACACAACACCTTATTATTTGGGTCGTATAATACCCAAGTGATAATAAGCATAACGCTCTTAAGCACTTGTTTATATATACTGAAAACGTACGCTAACCGTCATGTCTGGCATATATCGAATAGCGTAAGAACTTCACTGAAAAGTGATTCTGTTGCTTCACTTTTGCCGTATTTATCGTAATGGATATGAGAAGGTAACAGATTGCCTTGTCGCAAATCATGTTTGTTCGATTCGTTGTGTTTACTCTACAACCTGAACCTAAAAAACGGTCGTCTATGTCGATTTCAAACTGTACCAGCATGAACCGTTTGAAAGTAACCTTTCGACTAACATTCTAGCGAAACGCCACCAGGCTTAGTGGTGTAATCAATGGCCACCCGCTGAGTTGCGCATGCTGCCTATACCTGCTACTGAAGCGAAGGCTTCACAAATGGCGTTTCTTTGTCCGGACGCCGTGTATGGTTTTTGCTTTGCGTCAACAGACCGCCTTCGCGGGCACCTAACGCTCCTTCCTCTGACAAGCTCCTAAGGCGGCATTTGAGCCCTTTAAGATGTTCGCCCTCTGCCGACTGTTTAAAAAGACCTGTGTGCGATGTGATTTTTGGGTGCTTCGTAGCACCTTGATGCGAGACACAGCGAACCGTCCAGGTGGGGGAAGGGGTGCGGGTGTCGCAATTTAGATCGACAAAGTTCCCTGTTCGAGCCAGCATGACGGACAGCGGGACCTGAAGTGCAGGAGGTACGAGGTCTGAACGAGGTGCGCCTTCTGGTTTTACTTCTCGCTCGTTGTTTTCTCGTTGCAGTCATAGAGTTCTGATGTGCAGCTTCTACGTGGTGACAGTGGTGTCATCCGGCTTTTCAGGTATTGGCTTGAAGAGCATGAATGCACACGATGCTACATGGCATCATGAGGTATGACCGAACCACCCAGGTGTCCCTCGTCGTTTCGTTGAATGTAACTCGCCTTCGCTTCGTAGGTGCCGTACATCGTGATGTTATAGCTGTCCTTTTCGTTTTGTAGACCCCTATTTGGCTCTTATGTATTCGAAAATGATATCGGTACCACGTCCAAACCAAGGTTTCCTGCTTGTCTGAATGGGACCTGCTGGTCTGTTTCTTATGTCATAACTCCATTTTTTATTCTGTACTTTACCTGCGTGTTAAGCGTAGCGAAATAACGTTTGTAAAGAATCTCTGAAGCTACCGGCAGCGGATAGCAACGCAAAGATCAAAAATGCAATCTATATGTCTACTTATATCTAATAATGTTCGATAGAAGGCAGGGCGTGCTACTATTCATCGGCCATTGTAAATCAAAATTGTGCTACAGTACCCTTAGCTACTATATATTGTACGGTATAATCCTTAATGGACATCGCACGGGATGGAGATCGCTCGCCGTTCGTATGTTGCTTCACCTCTAAAAGCGATTTACTATTACTGAGCACTGAATCGAGATTTCAGTGAGCGTCCTTCGAGCAGTCTATCGGACCAGCTCAGAAGTGGAGAAACTTTTCCCCTAAATGCAGCACCCTCCTCTAATTCTATTTATATCACCTTTATTAAATGAAAGGATCTGCACGTTCGATACACGCTATTTATAATGGTTCAGAGAGTGATGGGCACGCCCATATCGACACACCAACGAGTATCAAATTAGATATCTTCCTAGAAAACTCAAAATAAATTATATATAACCGCCTTTAACCTATATAGTACAGATATCACTTGTATGTTGTTGACTCAGACATTATTGGACCAGAGTTACTGAATGACCCATGTGTACATTGGTGCAACTTTTTTTTTTTCTCCGGTTTACATTTCCCATCCTCGCTCCAGCTGGGGGCTTACTGGTCGAAGCTTACCTTTTGATATTCTCTTCAAATACTTATTCTATTATGTTTATTTTCAGCGACTTGATACATTCATTTTTTCTGAACATACTCTGATGTAATAATATCAATTCATGTTTCTCCTCGATTTTTTAATATATAGCAGTCGGCCATCCACCAGATGTCCATTATTAATAAATACAGCGAATTCTTCGTATGCCCTTTATTTTTATATGAAATGCAAAAAATATTTGTTGCATGATCAGGCCCGTAGCGCATATTCTTTTGCTACAACCACGTTACGGATATGTACAAAATACTTGGCCAATTGTTCGCTGATAACTCAAACGGAAACGGTTTCCAGTACTCACCCGAAGCGAACTTTAAAGTTATTTTAAAAAATTCAGTGAACCTCAGGATTTTTTTTACTTATAATTGTTGGTCAGAAAGAATTGTGATACTTCCTTTTCGGTTAACTGGTTTATCTTGTTATATATCTGAGAAGTTGTACTTCCCTGCAGCACTACCGTTGCCACTATTTATAGGGGTTAGCCTTTAGCTAAACAGAAATACATATATATATATATATAATAGTTATGTTCCACTTTATATAATGCGTTCACTCTACATGTTAAAAATAGGGGAAAAATAGTTAAAATGATTCATTGTAAAAATTCTCGTTTCAAATGGCCAGCCGCACCCAAAAGACATCTCCTTCTGTGCGTCTATCTCGTCCTGTGTCTTGCACTATGTTATACTATATATACACATTACCGTAAACATACAAAACACAAACACGATAATGGATTATGATGAAAAAGAGGGGGCACAACCTTAGTATAGGTGCTTGACGAATTACACTAACAAGATTATGGTGAACCAAAGAAGGTGCACAAAAAAAGCTTACCTTACCTAATTTCTTGGCCAATGCATATTTCTATGGGGTAACGAATGCGGGAACGTATATTTTACGTATAAAACTTCACGTGAGTCATATGTGATTTTTGCTTTAAATTAAAAATGCTAACAAAGCGAGTCAGCCAAAAAGCATTGTAATAATGTTGGAACGTAGAATACTTATCTGGACAATATGACAAAAAGGGGATCAGTGTTTAGACAGCGGAAAGAATGCGCATGACCGCTTCGTGTGTTCAACGTTAATGCTGCTACGAGTTTAAGGTAAAAAAATAACGTCCTGACGTTATTTATTGAAACCAAACTCACAGCATTGCTATATGTTGTACAATTAAATAGTTCATACCATCGTGAAGAAGCGCCTGTTCCGGGACGCTGTCTGGCAAGTAAAGTTCTTAAGGCTGCTCTATATTCATTGTGAACTAACTGTCAACTCTTCACTCCTCGCACATCATCGAATCAATAGAAATAGATCATCCTTAGCAATTTATGGGTTTTTTTTTTGCACTCATTTCAATAACGCATTACAAAAAAAATACCTAAAATACTACCTTCATAGCATATATCTTAAGCCTTAGGTACATTCCATTTTTGAATGCGCGCCACATTATATTTACCTACAAACTAATACTTCAAAATAGGCAAGGACGCCAACCTTTTGAAAAGTAAGCTATATTGAAGACGATAGCATTTAGATGGACACCGAAGGCCTACAAGGAATTTTTGTATGTATGTTTTGTACAAGTCGCCATTTTAGAGAGAGTATTGTAATTAAAGTAGATTCTATAGTGCAAAGTGGCGAAAATTAAGAAGTGAAAGTTAGTGATTAAATGTTTTGGTTCTATTGGTCTCAGAGTATGATTCCTGTATGATTTCTATGAGATGTGTCGTGTACCCGAGATTCGACGGTAGCCCTGCTCACATTAAGTCCCCTTGTTAACAACCCGATCGAAGCTGAACGATCGTCAGAAATGCACTCCTCAACGACATTAATTAACTCTAGAGTCCGTAATATTTTTTCCGCGTCTTGGATTTTCCATTAATCTATGCTGAAATCTGCCCCACCTTTTCCAGCCACGTATTAACTTGCGCTGCTGCTTCTTCTTCAGACGTAAGAAGATTAGATGCTGCCTGATCTGCGCTAGAATTGCAAAAACGACGCACTATTATCAGTTGATTGTTGTGTTTTAGAAAGAGTTGGCTTTTGACTAGCATTAAGGCTAATGGAAGGACACAGGTACAATATGAGAAACAACTTGTGACTTTAGGAGGGCCGCGCTGCATTCGTTAATCTACGGTCCACACTTCATGAGGCTACGCATATGCGACTTTAATATTAATTCCTGTTACTTCAGCGAGCACAGTGGATTCTGTGTTCATATGGCCGAAAGTCGTCCCTGCCTAGGTGTGCCTAGCTATAAGCTTTTACAAACAGTATAATATTCGAATGATCATTATGGTTATGAGCTGGGTAAATAATGAAGAAGCTACAAATACAATGTAGCTTGACTTCAATATCTCTATTAACTAAATAGTTAGATCAGCATTAATGAGCGTCATTCTTATTTTTAGATCCTTTATACTTAAAAACTTCGCGCCCTATATCGAGTTCTAGAGGCATCTCGTAGCGCGTTCAATTTCCTATTTTGTTTCTTCTTTTGCTCGAGCTCGAATGAGGAACTAGGTAGACGCTATTTAACGAGTGCAGAGTTGGTTTCTTCGTAGAGTCGCATTCAAATATGGTGTAGATCCATTTCTTCACTTTGTATCTGAGTCACACTCTGAAGGTAGACCGCAACACGTCTGACAGACTACATCGATTCGAGCACCCAAAAAGCACGTCTCATAACAGAAAGACGTGAATTGAATCATTTATCCTATAAAATTTATGTTAACTCAAACAGCTAAACACGCTCAATTTAGAATAGGCAGACAGGACCTTTAAGATTACCGCTATGTTTCTTGCCATACCATTGCAACTTACTATGCCCCTCACCACAAACCCTTTGTTTGGTTAATAGGCGATCCATTCGACCGTGGGTAACCTAACCAATAATATTTCAATATATATTTGTTCCCGTCTTTACGTGTTAATTCGCATTTTATCTTAAATATTTTTAGAGAGCTTTAATAAAAATCATAACGAAGTAGTGGCATCGAAAATGAAGATACTATATTTAATTTTTTTTTTTTTTATATATGACCTGCTTGCCTAGTATTATGCTATATGAGTGTAGGCAGGAAGACAAATCTGTTATAAAGCACCAATTAGCGCGATTAGAGGCAAGAGGTAAAGAGGGTACGTTTCTAAGGTTGATTTATCAAACGGAAATACGTTTTTTCTGTAATACAACATTACTTCAAAATTCAGAAACCAAACAAATCAAGTAATGACTGTGTACGCATGTTACCTCCCCCGTTTTCAGCCTACAGAGTTGGCTAATTAAAGCGTTGCCGATGCCTCTATTGCAAACAAATCGCTATTATTTTAATGATCGATATTGATCTTATATTGTCATTGAGAGAAATGCTAGACAAAAGACAGCAGGTTCGGCGAGTACGGCCGAATCAATGACCCTGGTAAATATATATTACACATAAAGATACAAAGTTATGAAGTTTACTATTAGTTCGACTTTTAGCCGTGGAACATTGGGCCTCGCTGCAGGGTGAATATAAAACACGGTTACGCCCCAGTAAGTTAAATTCGGCGATGTTCTTTAGGCTATAATGTTGAACCATGTCTGCGTCATATAACGGTTCAAAGCAGTGAACAATGACGTGTCGACGCTTGGCCGGATATGACCAAACCAGGGACGATAAATCAGATGCCTCGGTGAAAACACTGTAATCAAGTTGAGCTTTTTTGTAATTCTTGGGTGGCCAGTAGTAAGTTTCGTGGTTGGCGTTGCGGTAACAAACAGCCAATTTTGAACCCATTGTTACTGAAGACAGTACGACCGCTTCTCGTTACTGCGATAGTTCAAACTACCAAATAGTTCATATCTACTCGATATCTCCGCCCAGTATAGATGTCCCGAAGCAACCGAAATGGTCACTGGGAAGCGATCTGGCGTGGGGTAATAGGGCTAGAACTGTGCTATCCTTAGATGTCGCTGTAACTGATTCGTTGCCAAGTCCGCTTCGTTGCAACAAGGCTCTAATGACACCAACACCATTATGGCCACGATACGAGAATGGAGATATCAGACGGACGGAGCCTTGGCGACGCCTCTATCAGCTCGTTTGCCCCCCCCCCCCCCTGTAGCGAGACCCCAAAAGAGGCTTGTACATGGAACATTGTAAAGCCCCTTGGTCTTTTGCGCTGTGCCAAAGTGAGTTTTCTCCTGTCCCTCTCGTCAGGTTTACTCATAAAGCCAATTGGCAATCCTGTAGCGACAGAAGAGGCTGATGGTTGGAATGATGCATTTGACAGTTTCGATCTTACGGCTGAGTCACAGCCGTTGTTCGCGCCTTCAGAAGGAGGATGCTGCCATATACTGCCATCAGACTCCCCCATGTCCTTTTGCACGGCTTTTCAACAACCGCTGCTGTTGGTGATAACGACGGATCGGAGATTTGCCCCCGGCGCATCCTCCGGCAAGTCCTCACGAACAAAAAAGGCGCTCATTCTTGTACATATATCGTGCACGACAGCTTCATCAGTTTGTAAACTAAAGATTCCCACTGCGAAGCTCCTAACCGTAGGCGAACTTGAAGCGAATATACCTTTCGTCGAATTAATATAAAATAAGCGTATTCTATAGCAATACTAGAAATTAGTAGAATGTTTCCGTTAAGCTTCTGCATTACTTTACGAATTGTCGTGCATGAGAACTTGAGGCAGCCGTGTCCGAAAAACTCCAGTATCATTCTCTGGATCGAAACACTATCTCTTCCTTTCACTATAAAGAGACCAATGCGTCTTCAATTTAATCTGGAGCAACCAGGTCCCGCTGTATTCCTATAAATGAAACTGTCTACGATCAAGTCTATTTGGTGTATGCGTATTTCTTCGATACCTTCCTTCTTCCTCTTAGAGTCCAAAGTCAGTCACTCAGTCCAGTCTTCAGCTATTCTTATGCAGGGGCTTATCTGCCATACACCGGTCTATTACGAAAAAAAGCCTGAAGCAGCTCTTAGGCCTTACAGCGACTTGGGGACAATACGCGTCTAGTGGCGGCAGTGGCAACGGCTCGTTCATCGGATGCCACAGTGCTGACAAGACAGGCTGTCAAGAGAGAAAGACATACGATGAATGACGCTTCACGAGCTACGAACCGTCAGCGACATCAGTACACGATGAAGCGTTTTAACGAGACCTAAACGGGATCTGAACAAAGGCTGAACATCATAGAAGTTCTTCTCCTACGAGCTACAAGGACTGTTCGGACAAATCGAGACCAGCACGAAAGGTTACGTTCCATCTCCTGCTGAGGATGCTCAGGAAAGAAGTTTCGTTACTACATTACACCCTAACAAAGTAACGCTTCTCGACATTTAGCGATTTAAGCTCGTTGTGGCTCACCTAGTGAGGGAGTAGATACGGATAATATAAATGGAGAGTAGTTTAGAGCGGACATTGAGTTTCCTGTATTAGTCAAGTATCACCAATTCGATTACGAAACATGAGACGAAGTGTAAGTTTGAAAAACCTCGCCACGTAAAAAGTTAGTAGGTATATTTTAAAAATCGTTCGTAGATACTATTAATACCAAATAGGCCAACTATTAATACGATCAGCGCAATCGTTTGTCGCAAGACTTCCTAGATTGACTGCGCTTTATCTGTAATAAGATATACTGAGACGTACGCCTAATCTACTACGGGAAACCAATGTCCAACTGCATTTTAATTTATCTTTCCGATTAAATTTTTGAAATATTGACAATACAAAACAGTTTCCTAATATTATTTTTTTGCTGATACGCATACGTCTTTCTAAGTGACTAGACTTTGAATATTTCTAACTAAAAGTACAGTTAGGAACATGAATAGGCGTACCTTTGCCTTACACACGAGAGAAACTGTTAACAACAGCGTAGAACATCATTTGTAGGTGGGTTGCCTAAAGGGACAAAAGAAAATTGGTCTCGGCCCAAGTTCAACATGTGCCAGTGGCTGTCAGAAAAATGACAGGTGAAAGTCAGGACAGCCATTGTAATCTTTAACAGTAAACTTAGCACTTCGGATCTATTTGGCCGTATTTTCAAAAGCATTTTTTTTCAAAAAGTTTACAATTTTATATCTCTATACATCTCCGTCGCCTCGAAACACCATTCAAAAATTACATTTAATTATAAAATTGAAGGAGAATTTAAGTTTAAGAACTTGTTTAAGCTTGATTGGCTACGGTAAAAATAGGTATACAACAAGTATCGTTAGGGGTCGCGTTAACTAATAGGGTAGCAGTGAGAAGTAAATGAAGCAATGTAACGGTGAGAACTGTTATTTTGGCTCCGCCGAAAACAAGTAATTTAAATTGTTTGTAGAATATATGAGTCAAGAAACTCACGGTGAAAGCGTACCCTTTATACTTTCTGCCTGCTAGTGTTGAAATTTCGTCAGTTTTCTACGATCATGAATCAGGGAGTTTGAAGATAATCATTAGATCAAAACTCGTCTCGTCGAACGATCGCCGATGTCAAATCATCTTATAACAACTCTGAACTATGAACAACGCTTCATCGTTTTCATCAAAGGCAATTGATTCGGCGATTTTTCTTCCATATCAATATCCTTCAATAGCGCTGACCCAGTTGAACAAGTAACACAATAGGTAAAGGCTTGCCAACTAGGCCGAAAGAAGGCGGGAATGAAAGCGAAAAACTAATTCGTTCTCATTGCTGCCATTCGCTTGCCTATTTCTCCCTCGTCGTGCTGTCGTCGGCATCATCGATATCGTGGCCGCCGGACCGAACGGTTTTCCTTCCGCCTAAGCTGAGTCCTCACCGATCGTGGCCTTCGCCGATACCCTCATGTATTATGGGAATGCTTCTCTCTGTCATGCTACTGCCTGTTCTATCGCTATGTTCGTTTTTCCTCCCCTCTAGCCTCTATAGTCTCCCAACAACATCTCACTTTTACCTCTTCTTCGATGTTTCTCACTCATTCATACTCACGTACACAGGCATATGCTCAGAAGCACTCCTGGCGCTTCTCAGGTTTTCTGCTGTGTCCCAGTGCCCTTCCTTGCTTTATTTGGGTTCGCTCGAGGCGCCTTTAAGTCCCTTAGAGCTTCCCCTTTTTTCGCATCGAAGACAGAGGCACTTTTACGGCAGCAAGACCTAGACCGGTTTTGCTGCTGCCGTTGCCAACCAGCCATCTCGTCATCGAACGGCAATCAATGAAAGAAAGCCTTCCCAGACAACCGCTGCCTGTGCGGAACCCGTCGGTGCATGGGCCGCCTGGCGCCAGCAATCGCCTGTGCTTCGACGTATCGGAGTCCGATGATACTTTTAAATCTGCCCGGACGTTCCTGCTGCAAGCTCGTCGCTCCTTGAGATGCGCGCCATGGTCCCCCTCGCTGTTCGCTCGGGCTGCCGACGTTGCATTGCCGCCGCAACTCGCCGCAAGCGGCGCCGTCGTCGTCCTAAGTAATGGTCGACGAGGACGACGACAGGGAGACTACGACTATTTGAGCCAGCAGGCGGCAGCAGCGGCAAAGGCAACGCAGAATACTGCGATAGCCTAGCGACGACAACGATGCACACGGAGGGGCTACGCACGTACATTGGCAGACTCGCAGGCCGGCGATGCGAATAGAAACGACCGAACGGCCGATGGCGGCAGACGAGGAATCCGTCTTAGGCTACTGCCGCTCCTGCTTCGTCTTGATCGCTGCAATGTGATGGTGGAATCATCTGCATATGTTGACGACCGACGAATGGCGCCGAGCAGACGTGCGGACAACGTCAAGAAGGAAGAGGGACGGACGCAACTTCTTCGAATAACCGTCCAGGCGGGAACCTTTCCCGCTTTGGCGGCTGGGCATAAGTTAGCGGGCCTAAGCCGAAGAAGAAACGCGTGCGACGAAGAACCGAGGGCACACGAAGGAAAATTCGGCTGGGAAAACTGCTGTTAAAAGGGCCGCTACTGGCGACACCGACTGCATACTGCCATTCAAGAACAGATAGATGAATCTATAGATATATATAATCCCGCATCTCATTACATTATATTTTATACGGAGTGCCTCAACTTGTAAACTTACATATATGTTATACAAAAACGTACATTATATGAAAAAATACCACTACTACAAATAAGATACGAAACCTGAGTAGAACTTGATGAGTGTCCAATTTTGCTTTATGTCCAAAACTACATTATATGATCACATATGCTACTGTGTTCGGTTACTGAAAAAAAAAGCTTTGATTTATCTTAAAAAAATAATAATTTTTATTTAAACACATTAAGCAGCTACGTGATGTTAATGACTTAAGAAAGCGATCTTTGTCCTATAAGGATCATTTAGCCTTTACTAAGGTCAATTTAGTTTACATGCTAACATATTATTAATCGAAGAAGTAATTGCAAAGGTTTGTGCAGAATTTTCGTCTTGATGTAGGTTAGGTGAAACTCATCTAATTGACGAAAATAGTTTGGGATCCGGTGAGATTTGTTTTATTTATTTTCTAGATCCATGGAATGATGTACATCTAGCGGCTTTTTCTAACAGTCAGATATACAACAGCTATCATCAAGATAATATTATTGCTTTTTTAATAGGGTAAGTTATTTAATCCAGTGCGGAAAAATAAGTTTCTAATAAAAATAAAATGCGGAAAAACGCCTTAGACATATTTTGTTCCTTATATATGATTACGTATAGATGTTTTATGATATTAGAATTGAATATAAGTGAAAAGGTATATTATGGAGTTGGGTCGAACGAAAATATAAACTTTAGTTATTGTTTTAACCAGTAAGATTGGCGGATGGGGATATCGTACCTATAAGGGCAAGCATGTACTTACGACGTACATTTTTGACGGTGTAGTTCGAGAAAAACAATAGAGAAGTTATAACATGCATTTCCTGTGTTCAATTTTCACCTATCATGTTTTTCTTTGTTTTGGTTGAAGAAAAAACCCTGCAAAACAGTTGGGGTACAATAAGGTAAAGCAGGACAGGAACGGTAGAGCAGACCTATACCTTTGTTTGTATGGTATCGCTTTGGGTCCTATTGTCTTTGTTTATCACCAATGTGCCCAGAGGCTATCTATATATAATATTTGAGTGCTAGATAGCTAAATGAAAAAGATGGTAATACGCAAACGTTGTCAAGTAGCAAACATGTTTTTCTCGCCTATCGGTCGCCAAAGATCAGAGCTACTGGGGCACATAAATATAGTTAAGAAATCGCGCCGTTAAAATGCGTTTACGAGATCGAACATAAAGCTGGGTCTTACGTAGATGTCTACAGGGTCTACGGACGCATAGTCAGACTTCCACGGCTTCGCAAAGTTTGGCGTTTTTACCTGACGATACCTATTCAAGCAGTAAAAACCATTCCCCTAAGTAGGTGCTATAAGGGACGATGCTGACAATGCCCTAGCAAAGAGAGTACTTAATGCTAGTAGTGAAATTGCGTTGCTCTGTTTACGCTTAATAAAGGTGTTTTTAATTTAAATATAGCACGGGCCTCCTTAACGATATCCGAACGAAATATCCATCCCAAAGACATGATCGATAGCGATGTAACATTCAAGTGAGGCTTACGCGAATGGCGATATAAACTCAATGGCGTAGTACGAACGAATTAGAATATTTATAAAAAGCCGTCATTAAAAACGACTCCAAAATAATGATTGACTATTCTTGTATTTTGCCACTATTTTCATATAAATAAAAAGCTCATAGCATGGTCAATAAAGCGTTTAGTACAGTCTTTTGTAGGCTTTCAAGTTACAGTTAAACGAATGGGAACTTCTGGGATGATACACTGGTACTAGTTTGAAAGGTACCGTTTAATACGTAAACGGGAATCAGAAAGGCAATACTTTATTGTTAGGCGAAATGGTATAGCAAAGTCCTGCCGCTTGATAATTGTTGTTGCACTATTAGTGATTATAGCAGTCTAACCGAAAGATATCAAGCTAGAGAAATCGCCTTGCCCCATTATAGTGTAGCTCCGATAATCGCAAGGCCGCATCGTTCTGTGCCACCAACCGCCTCATTACTCTTTATACGTTTATTTATATTACTAAAGACCCGAAGCCATTTGAATACCTTTATCCAGCACTCGTCTGACAATAATTACCGACCATAATAGCCACCTAAAGGTCTTTACCCGTCAATAGGAAAACTCCATTAACCTATCAGCAGTGCACAGTTAGTTCTGTCGGTAAGCATATTTTTTTTCTATGAATATAATTAATATCTGTCAATCCGTTTTTTAAACGTGATTCACATCTACCAACCGGTTTCATTAAATGGAACGAATTACAATGTACACCATAGCAGCGTTACAGACTAGCTGAAATTTTCATGGTAGAGTAAGTAAATGTTTTGGGTGTTATCTCGAGTACTGCTGTTAGACACGGCCTTGGACGGCTAACTCCTAGCACAAGATTTACGTCGACGCCAGGTTTTGAGCCTAAACCACCTCACGTGTATCCAAGTTTTGTAAGCCAACGTGTTGCCAATGCACTAGTATAGGGACAAGCGTTCGTGGCGCCAAGCGACGCACCACAATAGAAGAACGTTACAGAACAGAGAGGTCAGAGATGCAGAAAAAACACGCCGAGAATAACCGTGGCCAGAGGCACTTTTTCGCAGTCAAGTGACGGACGCTACACTATAATGCTATTCAGACAGCGGAGATAGAACCAAAGAACTATGGGAAAAACAGGTTACTAACGTACACCTTCCAATGATTCTGGATACCAGTATGGCGTCCAAAAATGAACTAAGTCGAGAGGATTACAGAAAAAGAAAGATGAGCTGTTCTCAGATACGATTTACTACCCCTTCAAGCTTTACATGAAGGAGGTAAGAAAACACTGACCGAAAAGAACGGCATAAAATTGCTGTTGAAGGTACCCGAGCATGTCAGGCCCTTGTATCCTTCAGCGTTTCAATAATATTTGTGGCCGACGTCTCTTATATTTAGAGAGAACTAGATATGAACTTTTACATAATGCCGAAAAATGTTTGGGCTTGGACGTTTTGGCCCATCGGACCTTGAGCCTGTTGCTGCGTCGATACGTTAAGCCCGTACTCAAAGGTCCCTCTAAATTATCTCTATGGTTGTTCGTCGCTTGACTGTGATCCCGAGGCCATTCTTAACGACCAGCTACGCCATGCTAATTGGAGTAATAAAGACCAAATAAGCTTTGATACAAGAAGCTCGTATCAAAAGTTAGTCGCTGGCATGTCGTTGTATTTACAGACCTCTGCCAATCAGTCTGGGTAGTACCAGTATCTGTGCGGTCACAAACCCCGTCCTAGCAGTTTTACGCGCCTCAGCGCATGACCGCTCCAGCATCGTTCAAAGGGTCTCACAAGGTAACGTCTGCTACCTGTAGGAAGTAACTCAGCCATGTAGCAAGTGTCAACTGGGTCGTCAGTCGCATTGTCATCTGAGTCATACGTCGCATGATCACCTCCGATTCTATTGGCGTTCCCCTGACCGATAACAACCTCCGCACTGTAGCCGGCTTTTGACTAAAATGACGTTTTTTTTTTTCTGGAACAGTAAGTCCATCTGTTGACACGTGGGCGAAGTGGGACATGATTAGGTAAGCTGTAGAAAGTACGCTGGTTTGTTGCAAGGCCAACGTGATGCGATGAATAATGTCATCAGCCGTTGGTTCACACAGGCAGGCTTTTGAATTACGCGCGGGCTAAGTGGTATGCAGAGAAGCGACGGGCGATGTCCTTACTGCTAGAATAGCGAACTACTCGTATGGGGGCGTGACTGTGTTTGGGACAAATACGCTTGAACAGAGCTTGTTGGCCCTGAAGGGTTTTGGTAACATATTATACCAATGCGAAGTGGCAAACCTGCGTACGTTTCACGCGAGATCACACGTTCTGCCCTTTTGGACCGGGGTCACCAGGTAAAGATGTCCTCTTAAAGAAGGTAAAGCAGAAATTTGGCGAGGAGTCGTGTGCTATATCCTTTGGGTAAAACAATAGAGATAACACTATAAAAAGCGTAAGTGTCTGATTATTGATAATGGCACAGTCTAATAATTGTGTTAAGTATAAAGAAGATATTTTTTTTGGCAATATTTACAATAACACATTTACTAAACCAGTAAATATATGCCACCGTTGCGCTAGCAAACAAGAAATTGTGGATCAGTAGGAACAATTATGAAACATTGTCGTTTTGTCAATATCGTAATATTATTATTACTACCGTAAAACGCTGACTTCTAATTAGTAAAAAGGAGAAAATGAACTTTTCTCCAGTAGGTTTATTCTAATAGTTTTATATATCGTAAATGGGCCATGAATTTAATTATTTATTACGGCTAAACTGTAACTGATACGTATTCATTTCATTTTTATTGGCCACCTCACACCTTCTGTTAGGCAAGCATTAGAATACAACTATAGTAAACATAGTGAATAGAATCTACCACAGATCTACATTTTTAGCCCTAAATCGTATTTTGTTCTGCCACCATAGCTTTCTATTCGGATGCGTCCTTTCGTGTACTTAGAGCAGCGATTTGTTTACACTATTTGATTCCTTGTCGTCTAAAGCCTAAGCTTGCATCGTACATTTAGGTATGCTTAGCCAGACCAGCAGACGTAAGCGGCAAAAATGACACTCGTACATTTCAACCCAGTTTACTTTGTGGGCATCAGCTTTGCCGGGTATTGATTGACCACTATTGCTACTTGAATATTAGCTTATTGACGTCAGCGCTAGAGGTCGCCATAGGCAATTCAAAATAGGAAAATTGAATATGTCCACGTTCTACGCGTCGTTCGTTTTAGCATTTGCTTCTGGGAAGTTACGGCTCTATTGAAAAGAGGATCTTGCAAGTAGACGGTGTTTTTTTTAGACCAAAATGTGTAAGTGCTACTGTATTTGTTAGAAGTGTTTGTTGATCTTTGGAGCAAGGAGACGTCGAATACGCAACACTGGACGCTAACTTGAATATATTTAAGAGCACGTTCACACTCGATCACATGTGGAAAAAATTTAGCGTATAAATGTTCGTCCAGCGTTTTCGTCCAAACTCCCGTAGCTGCAGTCAAGTATACGACTGTGATCTATTTCCACCATGAAGGCATTGTTACATTACCTATAGGAGCAACTCCAACTGCTCGAGAAAAATATCGAGGCTATTTGAAATAGTCTGAGACGGCCTATTCGATAGTAGCAAGAATTATTGATTCCTGCGATAGACTCATTACAAATCCTGCACGCAGACCCTCAGTGGTATACCGGTGAATCCATAATTGTTTTTAACAAACTGCAGAGTGCATTGACAGTCAAACATCGTCAACCTATGCTCATTCTGCTCTCGTCCAGTGGCAAAAAAAGCCTGGAAAGCCGCTTGCCTGGATTGTCCTTCCGATAATAGTCTCAATCTGTTACCGGGCTAACTGTATTAAATGTAAACAAAGAGCGTTGCACTACTGCCTATACCTCTGCATTTTTCAACTCTTAATACCACTTAATACTAATAATACTTAATAATTACTATTAATTAATACTAATAATAATACCACTTAATACTTAATACCGTAGTTATATCAGTTCGTAATAAGTTATGAAGAGAAATAACTATTGTCTCTAGGTTCTACCTGTGTTTTAGTGCTCAGTGCTTGATTGTTTGCCTTATTGAGATGATACATTGAACACTCTAGTCTACGGATAGGTAATGTCTTATATCAAATATTAATAATATCTAGCTAGATGTACGACATTACTTTCTATCACTCGCCTTAAATCAATCTCTTTGAATCTTGTTGTTGAATGGTTTTGATCTAGATTAGACCATAACTTCAAATACTCGAAAGATACTTATAACATGAAGGTAAACCTATCCGATTCAACCTTCGTGAGAGTGTTATGATATCTGCAGATATCAGTGGTTTCAACATCCATACCTGGTCAAGTTATAGCTGTCTGATAAACTTTTTATACGTCGCTAACGCCATCATGCGTGACTAGTAAACTAGATCTGACGATGTATAAAAACGAACGAACACGAAGTATACACGAATGAATGGGCCGCCCAGAATTCACATCGCATATCGTTCAGACCTTTACGTATCGTATTCTACATTAACACGGTAGTACGACAAGTCAATGTTGACCTGAAGAAAAAGGGCTACGAAAGAGAAAGAGAGCTTACATACGTCGAAAAGAGACTTATAATGTATAGAGCACTACAATGGTGGTTGTTTTATTTAAAGATGACAATAATACTTGTATCAAACTTCACGGGTGACTGCAACATCGTTGGAAAGAAATCGTTGGATACATCTTAAATCTGTACTACTGAAGTAATATATAAACCCACCAATTCTAATCCTAGCTGTCTTCTTTGACAGGTTGAGGAATCAAACGCTACTAAAAGTTCATCTTCGAATGCCCAATCGCCCAAAAAATAATATTCTTTCTAAACTTGAGGTCTACCTAGATGCTTGTCTAATGCTTTTACAATTTTTTTTTTTTTATAAAAACATGTAAATATTTCTATTCATCATCATTATATTTCCTTCGATGGCGTATAGTACTATAACTAACTGACGCTGCCCCCACTGCAATAGGGTAACTTTTCCGCGATTAGAGCTGGTTTACCACACACGGCGTATATCGGTTACTTTGTGGGTGTGTCGTACCTACATAGATCTAGGATTTGACGCAAACTCTGAGGAACCTTGTTTTTTCTATGTTCGGCATTACGAAAGCGAACTTTTCCGTAGCAGGAAATGCCTATTCCTAATAGCATTCGTTTTTCTTCAGCTCACTCAGCTGCCTCTTCTATAGGCCAGCACGTTGGAAGGATACGGCCCGCCTCATAGCTTCTCGGCGGCTGAAGGGGAAACGTTTTAACGTAGCTGGCCGAAGACACCCTTGGTTACAGTGGCCAAAGGGTTGCTGATGTAATTGGCTCAAGATTCTGTGAGTCGATCTCTTGTTTTCGAGAACTAGACTGTAGAGTTAGCGTAGAAGGAGTGGGTCTCAAAGTCGGTTTCTCCGTCGGTCGGTCGGTCGGTCGGTCGGTCGGTCGATCTCAGACAACGTTCCAGCAGCCAACTTGATAGGGCGATACGGTATTTTATTGGGATTGGGAACCTTGTTTCAGCATTGCATGCGATATTACGTGTTTTGGCAGATCTGTCATTACCAATGAATTGGCGAAGGTTAGTTAAGCATTTTCGTCTCCTACAAGCTGTCTCAGTTGGAAAGCCTTAACAGCTGGTTGTCAGTTTTGTTCAGTCGTAGACAGACGAGGTATGCGGCTATGAATCGGTGAAAAATCTCAAATATGGCCAGTAGCAGCATGGAGGATTCGCTTGACTTGCACGTTAGAATTATATTTTTTGTGCACATATATATCCTTGACTAAATCTATAAACTCAAATAAACCCTGATAGTAAAAAGACCTGAGCTGGTGCTAGCAGAACTGAGCCAGGCTTGATGCTACAGGCAAAGTACCTATTATATGATAGTTCATAGTCATTTTTCTTGACGAGAATCTAGAAGTAGACTTTAGTCGGAGGATATTATGTGTAGTTAGTATTTTTTTTACGGATAAAACCTACATTATGAATTAGTGGATAATCAGAATACCTTAAAAAATGACGAGATTACCTTGGGCAGCTGTGTCGTAGACGATTTGGAGCCCAGACTTCACGTCGCAATCTACTATGCTTCCCTAGTGTATTGAGAAGATTACCATAGACCCGAAAAAACGACTGCAAAGCACTTAAGCATGTCTAAAATATACACACTCATTAGTATTTGTTCAATGAAAAGTTTGGCCGGCAACTGATTGGCGCCAGCCTGGGATATCAGATGATCTCTTAGTAGTCCTGCGTAAGCCTTATTACAAATGTATGTACAATTGATTATATTATTGGAAGGTTTGAAAATTGATTTTATTATGGAAAATTTACTGCACACTAAAAGGCCCGTTAAATGTTATCGAGATTATTTTAACAGTCACTTTTATTGGCCCGATCAAACACCTCAATCGATTAAGCCTTGATAATTGCTGAGACTACAAAATCGATTTGGGCAAAGATTTGCCCAGCTATTACCCGACTATTCAAAGTAGATCACTTTCTATATAATAGCCAATATTGTTATCTGTCTACAATACGTATAAAAATGTCCCGTTCCTTTCGAAATTGCGCTAAATAACTGATCTTTTAAAACCATAAACTTCACCGTATGCCACTTCGGTATTTCGAAACAATTCAAAACGAGTCCTGCCAGCATTTACTGAGATTTTTTTTCTATGTGTGTAACAAACACTTTATTTTTGCAGCGGGTCAGATACTGGAAAAAGAAGGATATTTTCGAGAAGGTTCATTTTCCCTACAGTGCGTTCTTAACAACCTTTGTCTAAGCTTTTTGCGAATCGTTATTTTCCAGCCTAACATTTTATCTTTGAGGATAGATATTACAAAAAAAAAGATCTTTTGAAACATTGCCATACTTTCATATCCTATAGATCGTATGTAATTGATCGAGTTAAGAACATTTATACAAGAAGCAATTTTTGCAGACAGTTATCCAGAGTTCAATTTAATATAGCCGTTAGGTAACGTTTCCTACTGCATGCAAAAACGAATAAAAAGACTTGAGGTCCAGTGGATGAAAAAGATCCTGCTCCAGATAACATTACCTCGCGTCCTTTTAAGTTGCTACCAATAACATAATAACAACAATGCGATAGCTCCTGTCGGTTTGTTTCTATACACTGCGGCAAAAAACGGGCCTGATCATGCTGTTTAGATATAGAAGCTATATGGAGCGAAATTTCGTTTCACGTCCGGAAACGTAATACTTACATAATTTATACACATGTGCTTAATCAGGGTTCTTCCATGGTTCACTTTAGACTGCTTGCCTACTCTAAATAAACGAGTCCGCAATGCGGACAAATTAGAATTCATGCGGAGCACCATATCGTCTCGCATATAAAAGTTTGCGAAGCTATAATGGCGTTCATATTCCGTATTTAGTTCTTCCTCAGTTTTCTAGATCGTTCAAAGCCACCCTCGGGCGTTACGTTTTCTATGTGTGTTTCTGTCAACATAGGTAGAGTTTCAAGTCTAGAAGCTTTCCCTTTAAAGCCTAATCAATATTTCCCCGCTAACTCTTTGTTTTAGGTTAACTTCGTTAACGAAGTTAACCTAAATAACAACTGCGATCACATCTAATATTCATTACACCATTATACGAAATCTAATAAAAACCAGTGTAGCAATATACGTGAACAGATCAGGCGTGACTGTGATAAAAACAAACCTGTGTCAATAATGCTTCAAATACACGCCAGTAATGCAATCCCATATGCAGTATGTTCTTGACCCAAACACCAGTTACCTCACTTTCAAGACAGCAATGCTTGGCAATATGCTTGTGCCGCAAGGGCTAATGCAATAAGTTAGAAGAAACTTATTGCAGTAGCCTTCTGTTAGGCTAGCTAAAAAGCCGATGTCTATGAGGGGCGTATTTGTGGGCGTCAAAGCTGTGCAGCTCATTGGGAACAATAGTTTCTCTCAATTGTTTTCGGAGGAGGTCTCGTCACCTATTGCTGCCGCTTTGGCGTCAGCCTAAACCTAAATGACGACTGAGAAGTGGCGAGCTATGATCTCTCTATTGGAGCCGAAACTATTGTTGGTTTCTATAGTGGCGACAACGAAGGCTGTGAAGAACTTAGGACGAACATCAAGACGCACCCCATTTGTTCATCCCGGCACTATCCGTATCTAGTCCGTCCACTATCCAAAAGTACGTTTGGTCCAGCCACTGAAAACTACTACTTAATGTGACTACAGTGAAAATGGGCTCAGGCCAGCGCAAGAAGAGCAAAAGCTTTGACCTGAAGGGCAGCTACGGCTCCGTTGCTGTAAAAGTTCACGTGTCTCATAATTAAGTTGTCTTGGCCGCGTTGGTAATGCTTTATTGTCATCTACATTGTTGAAGTTGCCGACGTGCTGCTGACAACGACCACGACAAATGCACGGGTCGACTGATGGCGCTGCTGGAGGAGGCATCATCCCGAATGTCCCGTTTCCGGAAACAACGCTCTAGTGTCATTTGGCAAAAGCCGCTCCTATTCCCCGTCTCGGAAAGCATTCTGCTCCGTTTCTTTCTCCTTGGTTGATTCAAAGTCGCTCCAACTTGGTGTTTTTTTCCTCGTTGTCGCTTTGAGCATACACAAACAGAGCGTAGACGATATTGTCAAGATCCAGTCGTCGCGGTGGCAAATGAAAGTACAGTTTTTAGGGCGGGAAAAATTTATGTTCATCTTGTTACGAACCGACACCCATTAGAGGTCACTTTTTGGGCAAACTCAACGATATTCGCATGCTGACTAGCGCGTTCTAATAGAACTGAAGAAGCGTTATCAGGCTTTGTTAACCAATTTCGTTCTTTTTTAAGCTATTCGTAATGACGGAGCGGGTGGAAGAGCGTTATGGTGTCAAACGGACGTGGATTTTTGTTATCGAGCCGAGTTTGCTTCATCTTGTGCTGTTTGAACTCGGTATACATTACATAAAAACGAGCTGAACCTTATCCGAAAAAACAGTGCATCGTCTCAAAAATCAATACTTAATATCCCTACAGTAGCAATCCGATGTCAACTACTATCCATTGCATTGTTGCATTACCTTGCACTGGGAAGATATTATAAGATATTTTATTAATTTACAAGTGTTCTCAGTAAAAACAGTTTACAATTGCTCACCCACGTTTGACAAAGCACGGATCTACTAGATCCGACTAAGAAGATAAAAGCTTCAACATAGAAAAATCCCTGTGCTATGAACATGAACACGTCACTTATAAGGTCAAAGTCTATCACCACTGGTAGCAATAATGGCTAACTTCTCTTTAACGACTGGACAAATCGAAAGGTCAGATTGTAGCGTTACCTTACGGCATATCTCGGAGATTATAAACCAAACAAGTGATGATTCCAGTTGAAGATCAAAGAAGTGCAGAACTTCTGCCTAGTATTGCTCATGGAGTGGTTAGCTGCACGATGCCTCCTCAATACCGCACGCTCGAAACCAAAAAGTTCAATCATTTGTCAACGTGTTTTACGGGTGTCTGTGATATGTTTACAGTTAAATTGTTTAATAATAATAAAGTTATATAATTTATAATCAAAAGCTATCTCGGGTCCGTTTCTATCAGTCGGTAGAGTAATCAGTCAGACGCCGAAAACCGATGAGCAGATAGCACCTCGGCTGTGCAGTAAATCGTATTACGCCTGAAGGTTTCTATTGTTTACTCAGCAACGGACACAAAATGAGCAGTACGCATCAAATAGAGATTATACAAGGCATTTTCAAACATGGACTCGAATGATGCGCATTTATATCGGAATATTATAAAAATTGTAATTGAAATCCCGTACACATGTAGAGTGACCGGTGTGTATAGCATGTACATAGTCATATGCGGTCTATTTTTTCAAACGTCTATATCAGCGTGAATGATTGCTTACTCTTAGACAGACATGTCAGACTAAATTAAGCAGCTGGAGGAAGCTAAAATGTTGACTCAGTTTAACTCAATTAATCCAAATGTGTGCGGTCAGTGTATGGCCTATCTCAGCTGACCCATCGTATGTAGTTTCCATGCTATATTTCTGCATGTTTGCAAACGAACTGCCCATGGCGCCGCTTGCTGCTACAGACGGCGAGAGCCATGCTACCACCGCGCACTCGACAGTGTGTTAATCGCGTCGGGCTCCAACTTACCGTCCGTTCCAATTACGGCAAGAAGGGAGCAACAGGAAACGATTGCGAAAGCGACGTCATAGGGCCCTCTGAATCGGGGAGACTCTGTTTCCTAGAAGGCAACAGTGAACAGGCCCTCGGGGCGCACAGACGAATGCATACTCTGTCATACGATCGCTGGTAGTATGGTACCGACGGCGCTCCGCTCCGGCTCACTTGCGTTCGCGCTGATTAGAGACGAGCGAATGGCTTCGGTTTGATGATTTCAACCACCGAGGGGAGATGACAGACGGGATCCCTCGATCGTCCAATCCGGCCACCCCTGCAGCTGCCTACCGGCTGAACAACGTCCTGCATTAGGCACCGCAAAGGCACGACCACCTCGAGAAAGGCATAGGGACCAAATAACAGTTTTTCTATATTCTCTTCTCATTTATTCCTATTGCATTGGGGCATCCCGCGCTTCAGGGGGTTCTCTGGTTTCTACCCTGCTTCCTCCTGCATCCTACCTGTACAAGCCCAGCACATGTTTGCTGACCTATATAGTTTACAGGTTAAATGTAAGCGGTTCCTTCATTTTGCTTTCACTGCCAAAGCTGCGATAAGGGTTGATCACATTAAATGCAAACCATATAAAGGTAAATAAACGCATTGTCAAAGTCTACGGGAGTATGTCACATTGCAACTAGCCATTCTGTGTGTATGTTAGCCGGCGCCTATTTGTCTGTTTATATACATAGACGATAACATCTTATAAGACCTGTCTGATACAGGGTACATTCTGGAGACAGCATCTATTGAAGTATCACCACAGAAGATTTCCTTCGGGAACGGAGCAATCATAAAGCGACGTATGCTTAGCCTAGCACTGGTTCACTAGGGACATTATGTCTTTACCGATGAGTCTTATTATACCAGATGAAAACCCCAGCAATTATGGTGAGAAATGTGTACAATCGGTACAAAGACACAGTGTTAGTCTGGGGACAAATTGTCAGAAATGTCAGAATAGACGAGGATCTAATGAGGTATGAGGTCTGAAGGCGAGAACAGGGCTGGACCCTCGAAACGCAACGGGAAACCAGTTAATACTCGACGTCAGATGGAGAAACAATCTCACTGTATGGCTGTGTGCTTCTTTTGTGGAAATGAAAAGACATTCTGTTGTCTTAGAGCGGCTGTTTTCTGTATATCGCTTTGCCATGTAAAAAGATCTAAGTCCAACAGTCGTCATATAGGATATTTTGATATCGCCATGGCTGATCAACACGTTTTTGTAGTGAGATTGCCATTATGCATTGTACTGTAGAGCACTACCTGTAGATATAAGGTCTGCTGAATGCACCGCGGTGATACTTCCTGCCTCAGTCTTGAAACTCCCAAAACAGCCATTGCCTTCCGACGTCAGTAACATGGCACCGTAGCTCTACGGGTAGCGGTCGTTAGCAGTAATAAATTTCTCTTTACCTCCACCGTCAGTGAGCGCCAGACAAGATTCGCAATAGCCCAGTGGCCTGGGAGAGCCTGCTGTTGGCGCCTCGCTAAGTCGCCTTACAGCTACTCTGTCCTAGTGAGGAATGGATGCAATATTATAGGAAGGGAGTGTATTCGTTAGGTTCGAAATGCTTCATATGCACCCACATCCCAACTAGCAGTCGTCTTGAAGCCAAACAGAACAGTTCTTCCAAATGACTTAACTACTCCTACTCACCACTTCTATTATGTTCGTAACGGTTGCTTCCGAGAAAAAGGAACTACGTGGGTCTACTTGTCAGCACGTGTTGTTGTTATTTCACATGCCTTCCGCCTAGATCCTAAACGAAGTAACTGGTAATCGTTCTACTGGTACGCCGTAAGGTGGAACCCCTCGGCTCTCGTAGAGATTATGTTATTGATTTATCTAAGACTAAGCTAGCGCTCCCGTGCGTATAAGATTTCTATGTGTTATGAAACGTTATTTTTCCTGGCTCGCTCACATATAGTATTGCCTATATCTAGTAAATCGATCTTATATCAGTTGTAATATATTCTTTACGTATATGTTTGAAAATCCTCCTACGCTGAGTAATGGCTGGACGTTTTTCCTCGGCCCTGCTGAATGTGTCAGCTCCAAGCATTTGGCTGATCGGTGCCAGCAAGCAAGCCCAAATGTCGAAGGTCCGTCGTTCCCGTGACCGCCTTCCTGATCGAAATTACTGCAAATGGAAGCAGTGTTGTCGCCGGTGCTATTATTAGGCCCTCTCCTCTTGTGTGCCAGGTTTCATGGACAAAACCCCTTCGGGTTTTTCCCAGAGTCCTCGACAGCCCCTGATAACCCGGATTGCATAGGTTGTTCATAGACTCGTAACGTCGAAGCTGTCGGCTGGTTATTTGTATTCTGATCAGCTGTGGGTGCATGTATTACCCATAAGTGAACTATACACCCATTTCGCGCTATCGGAGCTCTAAATAGCAAGAAGTGATGCAGCTCTGTAGGTATCGACGGTTGTGATTTAGCGCAAAATATTGTTTCAAAACAACAACGTTCCCAGTACCGGGACTAAGTATAAGGTTCAATTGGGTCAGACAGATATAAAATGATGTTCGTCGGTTTGTAGTAATCTCATACAATGCCCGTAATGTTACGCGTCTTATACAATATGTTTCGTGTGAAATTGCAATACATTTTCCTGAGTCCTGCTCGTAGAAATGAAAAACATAAGGACGAACGGCTTATTTTCTGGGTCTTATTTACTTTATTATTTCGCCGCATTTCTGAACCAACAACACAGTATTTATGACAGTTTTACTGACAGACCTAAACCTGTCCTGAGTCTTATCGAAGACTGTCCTGGGCATTTTATTTAAAAGAGAAACATGTTGGGCAGCGACTGACTGAGAACCTTAATCTGGGCACAGTTTTTAGCGTTAGATGATTGCGCGTAAGATGGCAATTTTCGAGTGCTACGGTTAGTCTTGATTAGTAGCTATAGTTATTTTTAGTTTACTGAAAACGATTGTAAAACGTCAAACTTCTTGAATAACTCCTTAGTATATTAGATCCTATGTTTGTTTATTTCTCGATCTTCTATGCGTTCACGCCGGCAGCAGTAGCCGCAGCAGTACACACACAGCTGCGGAAAAATGCGTAGATCGTACGATTTCCACTATTTCCCAAGTTAAATCGAACTGGAATAGGAATTTTTTTAGGATTCACATAAGTGACTGGAAGATAATGCACTCTTCCCAACTCTGAGGCAGAAATGCCACGCTTTGTTAAATTGAAACCACTTGGCATTTTCGGCCGTCCGAAGTCGACGTGCGAGTTGCGAGGAACGGCATTATTAGGAGCTTACATATTCTCGTATTGTACGTTGTTTACGAGATCCTTCATTACGCGTAGAAGAGAGTTTAGTAAGGAGCGGACTGGACGATGGAGTCCAAAATGAACAGGTCTTCATGTAAAAGTCGGGCGTTGTTTACATTTAATGGCGGCCCACTTGACACGTCCGGTGGAACGGAAGATAACATAAATGTCCTATCGACGAGATAACGAACAATGATATGGTAAAATCACTCTAAAGGTACGCGGGTAACGACAGGCGAGAACTAACGTCTGCAGCCAACTAACAATCAGCTGATAGCAGCAATAGCGGAATCACATCATCGCTCGTTTGCGAAGCTACTGTGTCTCGAGTAGCTCAGTCATTCAACCTGTTTCGGAGTTTTCCCAGGTGTCCGCTTGGAAAACTATTCGATGCTATATAATACGCTTGTCAAACTCACATCGCATCAATTCCAGATAAGACATCATGGCTTTTACACTGATGGTTTCGCTAAGCCTATTGACTGTTGGGTCTTGTCGGCTGTGGGGCCCGATACCCGCGTGTCCTCGGCACGGCATGCATGTTGCTTCATCTGAGATCCGCATCGAAGTTCCGCCTCCGGAAAGCAGGGATCCTGAAAAATGCGAGATCGTCGAGAACCAAGCAAGGCTGCATTGTGGCATCAATGGCTCCTTTGGAAGTATCCGAATCGAGGATGTCCATCCCCGCCAAGTGTCAATGTGCAGGTCTCTTATTGTCTGGTATCAGTCATCACTCAGTCTAGCATAAATGTAGTCTTGAGCAGACGTAATTCGTATCGTAATCATCACCTCCTACATAGCGGCCAAAATCAGTTCGGTGTCATCAAACTTCGTGTTCCATCTCCTAGCGGGCGTAACCAGACTGTGTGTGAAGATCATGAAGACAATCATTTCTCGATGATGTTGTTTTATGGTAAGTTCCAGTGCAAGGAAGTTTGTACACTTCACGGTGCTATTGGCGGCTTTCGATTTGAGGGAGCTTCTCGGGTCACGAAAAGCAATAAGCCCGATGGAAGCAACTGTGACCTTCGCGCAGCCGGTGAAGGGAAGGTCGACCTAAGTTAGATCCAGCAGATCGTGCAAGGTCGATGCCACAAGGGTGCCTGTCGGTTTATCGGCGACTGAAAAGAGCCTGAAGAAATCAAGCCAGTGGTGACATTTACTCCTTCGCTCAAAAGCCGATTCGAACTCAAACCTGTTGTTGTCAAGGGGGTCAGTGATTCCAGAAGCTTGATCGGTACCACCGAGTCAGCGTCGTTCTCGGAAGAGCTCGCGTCGATAACGAAATGCGGACTGAGCTGTTGAAGCAAACGCAAATAAAAACAGAAAAGAGGAAATCTGAAACAAACTGAAGCTTAATTTACGCGTGTTTTGATAGAATAAGCAAGCTAAACAAATGAATCTTGATTCAGCGATTTTCTATATGTTACGTTTGCTAGAAATATACATTTACATGTTTTGTAGAATGACAACAATGATTTGTATATGTAAGACGTAGATAGCGAACGTTGAAAGCGCGCGTTGTTTCGTTCGCCTAGTAACTATTAACATTAAAACATGTCTGACTTTTATAACTAGGTAGTTGCTGGAACTTTCGCATCCGTTGGTTGTATGATCGAACACGAATAAGCAAAATATGAATTAGGCGGCGCAGATATTACTTCGCATGTACTAAAATAGCATTTGTGGATAAAATCTCGATGACGGCTGCTAGCGAGTATGTCCTACACTCGGGGCAACCAGTTACCGATGTGACTTAATTAACAGTAATTAATTTAAAAAATGACAGGAAGATACATAACGGTAGGAAGAGTCCACAAGCCAAAAACAGCTATAGGTAAGCTTTGCTCCTTGAAGCGTTTAGATTAACTATACCTATTTTAACCTTACATAATTATAAACAAAGCTTAATAATATTCTAAGTTTGCTTTAATGACGAAGTCTTCCATCTATTGGCTAGTCATACAAGTTGAAGATTCAACAACGTGTTGTGTGCTTTACTTTATTAAGATCCAGCTAAATTGCAGCTGAGGCTTACGGCAAAACAACGCTTTATCGAGCAATGGAGCGGCAAATCATTAGCAAAATGTTAACCGCGCAGTGATGCTATTTTCGTTTTACTGGTAACAGAAATAGCTCGATTGAGGGTTTCTTTATCATCCTGCATCCACACTTGTTAGCTAGGATGCCTGCAGGAGGACACTGGTTCCGAGAATGGCAGAATTACAAAACAGACACAGATAGGTTAACGAAGGCTAGTTGCAGTATAATAGGGAAACACTTTTTCGCACAACTGTACATTTCATTCAAAGGCACGGAACATCTGTTTATGTTGGAGCCTTTAAGCGCAGCGTTTCCTAACATTTAAGTAAATTTTATCTGTAGACTAGTCATATATATTTATAGTACAGTGTCCATGCGACAACTAAGATTAATTTAGCTTTAATAAAGTGCCTCCGCTTATAATGCTCATTTATACGTATAGATTGTTTCTTATAAAAAAGAGCTCCATTGAAGCCAATTCCTTAGCTTCGATATTCGGCGTATTTCAGCTGGAATTCAGCTCTGCTGAATGTTCCGTAGTTACCTAGACTCTACTGCATGGCTCAGTAGCGCAGGCCCTATATGACGCGGCCAGCTTTTAGTTAAATATCACTTGCTCGTGTCGACCCTAACGATGATTTCCCTAGACTTCCTCAGAAGACCCGTCAGCTCTCTTTTCAAATAGGCTTTGCTACCGCTGTCCAGTCACACTGGAAACAAGATGGATCTGTTTTGACGCATCGGCAGGATCTTAACGAGCGAATTAGTTTCAATATTGGCCGGTATGGCGCTGCTTCAGATCTTCTCGCTCTTACTAGCCGTTCTCGTCCGCGTCCTCTTCCAAGCAACGGTTTCGCCCTTTGCAACAGCATGCTAACTGTACTATCTTTCCAAACATGTATATGCGTATATTCATGCACGCATTTTCGGTTGAGGTCCGAAGCACTCGAATAGTGGGAAATGTATAATCTTATGTAATTAGCTGTATAGAAACTACCCTTTCTTTCCTTTAGGAACTATAATGTTTTTCAAAGCGGGATAACGGAAAAGTGGTGACCGTTCTAGTCGCTGTTTTTAAATGGAGGGTAAGGGAACTCAATGCAGCGGCCCGTGGGGGGAGCGGAAGGTCTCAAATGCTACGGCGGAGGGTCATGAACCACGTACGTTGTTGCACACACACATACTAACGCCCACATCCGTTTATTTGTCAATGGACAAGTTAGTGATTCCACAAAAATGATTAGGGTTCTTCGAACGCATGAAGCAAAGTTTTAGCTTTCCCCGTCAAACTCCGCTACTCAGCGCATTTTTAGAGCCCACGAAGAACTTTGCGTGTCTCTTTCTAGCCCGATACCTAACATCTAATGCAACAAAAAAAAAGCAGATTTTCCCTGAAAATCTGTACGTATAACATGTTCTTCGCATACTTTTGGGCACCGTAAGAGCCAAACTTTTGACTTACTTTTTTACTAAGGCATAGTTCGTAAAAAATATTTGTGTGTTTTTTTTTTTAATAATATACATTTATTGCCTAATGAAAGATTGACATAGCGGCGCGGAACGCGGCTCTAGGCCAGCGTATCAGATTGTGGATCAGTTTGTTAAGGTACAAGGCGGGTATTATGGTCAGGATGATTATAAGAATTTCTAACGCACAGGGTTACGAAGATTCACAAGCTTAAGCCAATCAGATTGACTATTTCATACTAGAACTAGAAACTACACGATGGAAAAAGTCGTTTGTAGCAAACAAAAAAACATCTCCAAGAGATCAACGAAAAAACGTAAGGTCCTGTAAGTGCCACACATTTTTAATTTAAGTTTGAGAAGATCAGGGGTAGACAGTTTTTAGATTAGTTTTTTAGTACGATGCGAATCAGCTTTACAAGTCTGCCTAGAGATTTAAGCGTTCTATATCTGTCAAAACATGATGCTTTTAATTCAAAGAATATTTGACGTGAATTCGCCTAGTTTTCATTTCAATTAATAGTGTTCATTAGATAAAAAAAACTTATTAGGTAATTTTTCTTTGACTTTTGCTTGAGCGAGTTGAACAACGACACGCTCAGCATAAGCCAAAGTCGTGAACACACGAATCGGTGAAGAGCCTGGGAGTATTTCGCTAAAAAAAAACCAGTTATATATAAGGAACCGGCATAGTCTCCATTGAACAAAAAAAAAAAAACGTTTTGAAGCGCAAAGTTCTTTATATTCGGTCTACAAAGACGTGAGGCATATGACATAGGTTTATCTAGAAGAATCTTATCAGCATTAATAAGCACGCCATATCTTTACCTGTGACATAAGTGACAGGCAAATTCTTCAATTCAACCTTGTGCTTAATATCATTAAAATGTTTTGTTCTAGTTGACACAATGCAATGTGGAAAATAATTAACATGGCTCCACAGTTGTATACAATGATTTGCTTTTCCCACAGGGATAATCAGCAATTGTTCAACTGTACGTGTCCTAAGACGTTCCAGCTAGCGAGCAAGATTAAGTAGATATTTTTACGAATTCGTCGTGAAGATGTAGGGCTTCCCTGCTGATTCATTCCCAGCACCCAACAGCCGACATTTCGATAGCCGGGAGCGTTCGCCTGGCTGGAGGAGTCTTTTGGTGCATGCAATTCAAATAGCTGCCCAGCAGCTTCTTCGAGGGCGTGGCGTTTGCCAATGGACTTCAGCAATTACAGAGTCAGTTTCAAAAAAAACCGCTGAAATCAGTTTTACTCTTAGAAAACTTGGCTTTACGGCGCAACTCCTCGTCCGCCACACCACGCAGTACACACACTACCGCATTTGGCGACTCTGTCTGCGTTGCGTCTGTTGGCTACGCGTTTGCCAGCAAACTTTCAGTAGAAAAAGAGATCGCCCAGGTCGGTAGAGCGCACGAAAAGCTCTCCAGAAGCAGCCACGGCGAACGGCAAAACGTCCACGGCCATCGAATTCGGGCACAGGATTGGGGAGGATTCAAATAACAGAGTCAATGCTTTGGACACAGAGTGTTCGCCTAGTGGTCCAGATCAGGACACTGGGCCTGGGTCCGAAAAGGTTTTTAATGCCATAAAGACGAAGTTGAAGAGGGTCCCTTACTGATGCAAACAAGTTTCAGCTTCTTTCCTTTGATTTATTTGTAGTCATCGTTATACTCTCGAAGATAATGTAATTTTAACAAACATAAGTGTGTAGACGAATGTATAGTTAGGAGCGCAATATTGATCGGACCGATCTTGAGGGTGTCGAGAAAGTAGACAGAAATCAAACATAATCCACATTTAGATACTGGACATTTTTTTTTTCGTGAAATTGTATTGATCTGTCCTACCTATATATATCAAATTTTCGCTCAGTTTTGTGTGGCCGGAAACATTGCCGACAAAGGAGCAAATGATTTGCTTCTGGTTTAGTAGCTGTTCAGGATTCTGTTTTTTACACATTTACCTCAAATTATAGAAGACACAAAGAGCTTGTCTCCGGTAACTGAGATACATAAAGGTTTCGAAGACTGCCGTTAAGTACAGCCTCAGGCTGCTAATTGAAATTATGCAATGCATTTATTTTTACGCTTAGTATTGCCGTTAACTAATGCTTAAGCATCGTTAAAGCATTGATGGCGCGCCCCAGCACAAAATGAGGTAAATTTATCCACGCCGAACTCCCAATCTAGAGTACTTCACATTTCTTTCAATAGCAACTGCAGCAACTAAAGGAATTTAAATTACGGGGTCTGGGTCTGCGCGGCCCACCTTCAAAAATCACTCTTTCTTTTGCTTTTTTTTTGCCAAATTAAGACGCTTAATGAGCTTAGTTCGAAGAGAACTTATCACTAGAGTTCTTCCGAAACAATGGACTAGAAAACTCGTATCCACTTCAGTCAATTTATGTGGTTGTTAATGTTGAAAAATTGATAAGTTAGGAAATACCCATCGTCACCGGTCTTCGTAATGAAGGGAAAACTCCACTGTAGTAGATTACGTATATGAGTGTCTGGACAGAAATGATCTATTTAATATTGCCTACGTGTACATTCACTGTCTGGAACTTGCATAATGAATGGCATTTATTTTAACTTTCTGTTTTCATTTCTCATGTAACAAAGCCCATAAAAAGTTGAATTACCGATTAGACAGTATATTGATAGTGTTTTTTTTTATAGTTTTCGTTTACTTTTGAAACAATGATCTTTTCTGCCCGTGAGTTACAATCGGCACGTGATGACACAGTTCCCATTACCGTTTTTCTGAAACTTGATAAAAAGTATCCGTAGCAATCTAATAGTTAAAAGATAAATAACTAACTCGTAATACCATATTTCATTCTCGTATCCTCGGCCTAAGATATAGTTAAGATAAGCTTTTGCAGTCCCCACCAGATTCATATATTTGTGTGGCGGCAAATTTGAATTTTCTATGTGAACACGAGCCTTATCGTAAGTAGTTGGCATTTTTACCTTGTTCTGAACCCCCAGTTTTAGCTCAACACCAGAATCTATTACGTCCAAGTGCAACACATATAATATTTATGCATTTAGGTTCTTCACATACAAATAGTTAACTAAGAAGTTTTTAATCTTAATAATCCGTTATTTATTTGTCCGAAACTATTTATTTGACAACTAAGAAGAACGTTTCGTTTTAATCTTCTGTTTTCTGTAACGACGTTATATAAAATAACACATGTTGGTGAGATTGTAAATTAAGCCATTTCATCGATTTGTCAGATCAGATCTTATCTGAGATCTCAATTTTTTGCATTTTCTGATGCATTTCTGATTTTAGCATTTGTATGAAGGAACTAACAATCTTTGTGCTGCTGAAGAGTGGCCCTGGCCGTACCAGTGGGAAGCGAAGTGCAGTGAAATTATTTTAAAGACTTGTTCAATCTGAATTCCTCCGAATGGTCTAGTACGCTGCCAACATATATAGCCTATGCTGATATATATTGATATTTGATTGTGATATGCATCCGAGTAAACACAGGGGCATTCCTTAAATGCCATACGTACTACACGAATAAGCTGCATCAAAGGGCAAAGATCATTTGGATGGGCATTATAAACGTATGATCTATACTGGGTAATTTTTTTCAATTCACGCTCAGCTCATGTATTGCAATAAGGCATACTTACGTTGATATAAAGATGGAATAGCAATGCGGTATATACGTATAATTACTTGCCTTTTATACAGAACAAACGTGAACGATACCTGAATTATTTTGGTTATAAAATGGTTAAAGCAGGATTAACAATGAAGCGTTTTATGCGCTCTTATTAAAATGCCTGTACGGTTCATATTTTTGAGTTAAAGGGTCCAAAAATAAATATGTATACTTATGTAGTATCGCTAAGGTAACTTTCTATCCTAACAAAAAAGGATTTTTTTTATCTCGTGGGTGCTTTAGTCGCGCTTGGATATTGAAAATTTCGTTTTCGGGAGACGAACCTGAAATGGAAGTTGAGTTGCCTGGTTATGTTTTATTATACATGAAGGCAATCGAGCGTCCTAAGCAGCGGAAGCCTTAACTGTTGAAACTGTCTGCCCACCGAGCCGAACATCGCCCCTGAAACATAGTCGCCTTCGACAGCATGGGTAGCCGATACAAAACGTAACCCGTTCAGCTGATGGTCTAAATTTAGGTCTAAGCTTGAGATGCCCACTGTGTGATACGGAAATCGCATACGGTATATGTACGGAGGAAAAGATGCAAATTGTTGGAAACAATAATGCTTGCAGTGAATGCTGCTGGAAATATTAAAATAATAGGCGGTGTGCGACTTTCAACAGCCTTCGAACGCACCACAGTGTTTTAGCTTTTATGATCATTGAGCAAAAGTCTTTTTTTTTTCTTTTTATAAACTTTTAGCTGTTCTAGTTGATCTAAACAACTCCACATTATATCCGTCACAGTATCTGAATAAGGCAAGTGACAGTTATTGCTAAGTTGGCCATGAGCATTAGAAGTCGTAGACGCGTGTTGTAAGGATTATGGAAGATAACGAACTATCAATAACTTGATAAAGTAACATCTATATACGGAAGTTCGGAAGAGCGAGTCAAAAATGGTTAGTGCGAAACGAGAAATTATCCAGAATGCGGTACGATCTACTGTTCTGGGGTTTTAAATAAGTACTAAAATAAAAAAAAAAAGAAGTAAATTGTAATAAAAATCATTGTGCCTTGATAAGTTACATAGGAAAGTAAAGATACAAACGAAGCAAAATTTCAAACTAGATAGTTTATTACGGTATAGTCATATTCCTACTTATAGAAAAACAATCAAAATGATTGAAGAAAAATCTTAGAGTAACACTGATTTACGCCGAGACATACTCTTCAATCTCATAGCGCTCATTAATTATTTGTATCCAACCCAATGTTACAAGTCCATATATTCAGATCACGGCACCGCCAGCTTCTACGGCTGATACAGCCGGCAACACGCAATTGAACTTTCGCCAGGAAAACAACGCTCATTTGAATCATACTGAATAATTACTAGATAACTACTAAGTATTATGATCCATTGATTATCCATAAGCATTCTTATTGTACACATTCTAATTGTAGAAAAATAAATTTCCGTTAAAGAAATATATAAACCAATACGTTGAAGAATAGTCAGGTCGACAGGTTAATCGTACGTTCAAGTAATGAACACAAACCCTACGGGCTGCATCAGGCATGCAAAAAACCAGGCCCATAATAATAATGTAAGGTAATAGCTTAGGTTATAGCGGTCGGGCAGTGAAAACAGCTCCACAGGCAAATACAATGCCACCAAACAGACTGGTCAGAGCTTTGATACGCAACAATATGTTAACAGTTGTGGCTGCTACCCAAACTAAATAATACACACGTTACTCTTTGCCTTAAAAAGACAAACAAGTGAAACTGTAAGGCCTGATACAAATTTAACTGTCCTCGCTCACACTTTTACCTCCCTAACGAACTCGTTCGATGTTGATTAGGGAGATAAGAGTGACCAGAGATCTTATTCGCGGCGAACGGTTTATCTTGGGCGTAGCTTAAGAAAATATTTGTCTAAATCAACCCTTACATATCTTAACCGATCCATGGAAAACGTTATCTCTCGTTCAGAACCTTGAAACAGAAGAGAATTCGTACAAGCCAGCCTAAACAACCTAACGCTAACGTACAGGAAAACAATGCACGAGCGAACGTGTTTTGCTGGTAGTTTGTAACAAAAACATGCGACAGATTATTCGCAAGCGACGTCACGTATTGTTCCCATACAGCTTAAAAAAAAACAAAGAAACGTTCTAGAGGTCGCAAAATCATATCGATCAATACAAAACGACCTGTACCATATTAACACATCGGTCATAAACAGTCGTCTGCTCACACAACAATTGATGCATGGGCTGCGGCGGTTTAGAGCATCGGTACTAGATAAACATCTGTAGGAGTTAAATGTTGGATATGTCAATGTGTGTTGACGCTCGATAATTCTAACATGTAAATATACAACATGTTTACTTCATCGAACTGTTCACGGTAGTGGCACAAGCTTAAATTTTCGAAAGTTTTGATATCTTTTTTAATCGACCGTTTACATGGAACTTTTGTAGGTTTTGCTCATTTCGATATAGCAGCTTAGTTGTGAGGAACGCACGGAATAATTGACACAAGAAAACTGGACCCCAATACAGAGTTAATGCAAGACTGCTGAAGTAATATAGTGGGCTCTCTCAAATGGGTTAACGTAAAGTATCCAATAAAAAAATACAACGGACGAAAAGGTAGCTGTCTCAGAGTTATGGACATTGTGCAACAGGCCAATAGCTTGCTTTAGATTAAAAAAATAGTGCAATAAATAGGCTCGAATGTATGCATGAATCTGGGCGTATATATGCAGAATATGAAAGGCTATTGCTCGTCGTCAAACTGATCGAGCAGCGAGAATTTCAAGTGCAGCCTTATCGATTTCTCTGAATAAGTTTGGGAAAAAACCGGTTTTATGTTAAAAAGAAACATATATAGATTTTCCCATGGACTCAAACTCACACTGGCTAAGAGATCACCCCTTGGGGCACTTTCTTTTGCAGCGGTTGAAAATTTATAATTAAACGTAAAAGTGACGTTGGTTTTCTCGAAGTTTTAGCTAAATACGCATTAAGTTGCTTCTCGATAAAATACTTACATTTCCCACTTGTCTGATGTTTCAGGTGGCCCGATATTTTTTTGTCCGGAATTTTAAGAGTTCTTAATCGTACTTCAACTATTACGTAATAAAAATAGTTCAAGCTTTGTTCCTATTTGTTCTGTGTCAAAGATAGATAACATTGCTACCCCATTATTATATTATACATATGTACGCGTGCCCTACTGAAGGATAAATGCTGAATGTAAACTACAACCAACTCTATTGTATGTTGAAAATCGTACTCTCATTAATACCACTACAAACCTGAACGGTACTCATCCGGATATGCGGTTTGCTTGTGTAGTATGTAAGGGTTTCATAGACAAATAAATACACGTATACTTAGCCAAAGGCGTATCATAATCGCATCGTATAGATACACACACACACACACACACACACACACACACAATTACTTATTTTATGCCAAAATAAGAACAAAATAACCTTCATTAGGTATTAAAGGCAAATTTTTATCGCGGTTCATACTAACAACCCAAGTTCCAAGTTTAGAGTAAGATAAGCTTCGCTGCGCACCAGCGTCCTGCGCATCGATTCCGAGTGATTTGAATCCCATCAACCCATGTTCCCTCGTCAACTTTGCTTGAATATCGACCTAGTCACCTGTCAGAATCCTTTCGATTTCAATAACATTGACCCCGCTGTCTATAATATTACCACACTCGTTCATTCCTCGTGATTCCTGAGAATCGACTGCAACCAGATTGGCATCTTTCAGAATTTATGTGTCCAACTCGTATTGGTCTTTTTTAGACGATCCAATAGAATTTACGTGACAGCGTGCCGGCTCGAATCAGGCTAGAATTACTCGAACTGATCACTGTTACGCTAGGTTCCTGAGCAGTAATTTTCGGATTCTCGCGCCAGATAGCGTTTGTGCCTGCTTCAACAAGTTCATCGACCAAACGTTTGTCACTCTCCTCACAGTGGTTCCATATAGTAGTTTCGTTAAGTGGTAAAGACTGTGACTACATTACGGCCTGCTTTCGAATATGGACACCTGCACCATAAATTCCAAGCATCGTTACTAATGGCTCCATAATCAGAGTCGCAGCCATTGTCCTGAAACATCAGGCAAGTATGAAATGGATACCGATATTTTTTTTGACCTGCGTTGGCGGGTAGGTGATTTTCAAACTATATGTATCATAGAGTGTTCGATAAAATAGGTAATGGGATGAAAAGGGACAAATGTCAAGTTTGCTTTGTGCCCGTACTAAGTTATTGCCTCGACATCCATAAGTGCCCGTAGTGAGACCTCCGGAGCAACCTGTTCCCTACGTTATCAGTTTTACCGCCAGCGCTTTACTAGATGACACGTAGTCCGGCAAATTAGACCTGCGTACAGATTCAGTTTTGTCATTGCGACATAATTCCAAATAATTATTAGACCTTCTGGGATTGACGAAGTGGGGTTTCCGCATTAATAACAGAGCTCAGTTTAAATTGTTTTTCGAGTTAAGGTGGCAGCATAGGGAAAGGAGCGTGTGTTACATAATGATTACATTGTGGTACCTGAAGCAGCATCGGTTTGCGTCCATAGCTGCAGAGGATTGAAGGCCTCCTTGACACAGTCTAAGAACTGCTCTCGTGACGAGGTAACGGCCGGCCATTACTTGATTCAAATGTACAGTTTTTCAACGCGTAGGGTTGAATAAGCACCGCCTATAGCGATCAGGTTCTAACTGAGTTAACTGATCACTTCTACGTCAGCGTAAATAAGCAATGACCGTTAGCGCATTTAGTAGTTATCATATTCTAAAGGTATTTTCACAAGGTATGGTTGTCGTGGGTTCTACCTTCCGTCCACGGCATGAGATATCTTCAGCGTCGCACAGCTTTTAGAAAACGGTCATATTCGTACTTGACAGCATTCTACTATAACGACGTGCTCCGAGCCCAAGTAAAGCTCACTCGACAGTATCTAACGGAAGTGCTATGGGTGCTGACTCAACGGTTCGCTCTCCAAACGGGAAAGAGCTTATAACATAGTGCCTTAAGGTCGCTTCGCTTGGTAATTACACAGTCGTTACTCTTGCTAAGTAGATCACTTATATCTTATCGGCTCACACTTTTACCATATACTACAATGAATCGATCCTAATTTCTTGGATACATTAATTTAGGTAGCTAGAGAAAACAGACTGTATGGAAAAAATAAAATATTTTTCATGTTCCTTAAACAATTTTAATAATTGAGAGGATTTCGATAAAGATTGTCATTTTCTATTTGCAGCTTTATCCCCTCTCTTTCCGTCGGTGCTCCGACCTCTTTTTTACTTCATTCGACTCCTTTCGTCCCATGTAATGACAGTCGTTAGTGAAGTAGCTTCCCGTTAGTCGCTTCAATATCTGTGTATGTCCATCTGTGTGACGACTGGGAGGCAAGCGATGAGCCGTCGGCTTTGGCCGAATGCTTTGTATTATCCCTCTCTCCTTAATTCACTACCCCTCAACCTCTATTTTGCTACAAAAAGACCCACAACCGTTGCTGATCTCCACCGCACGATCCGTCGATGAACAACCACTACCCAGCTGCATTAACCCAGCATCGACTAGAGTTATAGGAGGATCAGGAAAGATCACGCAGCAAAGCGACGGTCCACATAGAAGGAGAGAAGCACAAAAAGGCAAAGGACGAAGGGGGATGGAGTAAAAGACAGAGAACAAGAACAGGAAGATGGAGGGGGAGGGGGGGTAACGGTGAAGAGGTGGGTATCTCATATAATGATGACATGCGAGATAATGGGAGATAATAATGGCAAGCAAGCGAAGCAAGGGGCCAAGTCCGAAGCTGGATAACACGACAATGGGCTTTATTAAGAATCGACCCTTTTAACCGATTTCATCGTGGACACTGGTTAGTCCAAGGTGGACCTCGCAAGGAAATCGAGACAACGAACAAGAGAAAAAAGAAGATTGGCAAAGTAAAGCAATACTGTTGCAATAGCAGCGACTAGGCAAGGTAGTTGCCTCGCTACTTGGCTCGTTGTTTCAGGATGCTAAGTGGCTATTGTAAGAGAATCAGCCGGGTCCGGCAGGCGGATACAGGCTGACTACCACCCCACCATGTCTCACTGTTGTGACGTCGCTAGCGTCCAGCGATGTTGGACGCTCACGACGCGATACCAAGCTCTCCTATTACGGATCAATGACAGTAATAGAGGTAATTGGAAAAGAAATTGATCCTAGCAATAATACTAGTGGCCAAGTGCACCTTTGGATTTGTTTTTTCAGCGCTTACATAAATAGCGGACATTTTATACGTTTAAAGGGGTGTTTCGCTGTATAACTCACCATGACCCGAGTATAGCTCGACTAAGGTAGAAATATGAAATGATATTTGGGTAAACGATGCCTTTGCCTAAGTAAGGAGTCAGTTGTTAGCATAATTGCAAATTTGTCGTAATTTCCGCTTAATTTAATTACACCCATGTAAGTTATGCACGAGAGGTATCTCAAATAAATTTTGCAATATAACAATCAAAGAGATTTATGGGAACGTTTCCCTCGTGCGCATCGAAATCACAGTGTCCCTAAGTGACCAGAATAAATTAGAAATCAGTTCACATGAATGTAAGAGGCGTCCATCAGTATCAAGCTTGGTAAGCGTCTCTTGCCTCAGCAAAAGTGTGTATTAGAGATCATGCTGCCAACAAACCATTTAAGACCTGTTCTCTGCTGAGTATTCGCTCTTCAGTAGGCCATCGTTAATAGCGCTCTTCAGCCCTTTTTTTACATAGGATATTGGCCATTTGTGAGGCACAGTCTGAACGCGTTTATTAATCACTTGTCGTACATGGGTACATCACTTTCGTAGTTGTGTTCAATTAAGGAAACCATTACTATTAATACAAATAGCAAAGCTTGACGTATCGCCTACGGAGGCTACCATTTGTCCAAATGATTTAATTGTGAACCAATTCGTATGTCGACGTCTGCTATGATGGAAAACGTGACCCGGCAGAGACTTGTATGACTAAACTGATTGTGGGGTTCGCTGCGTCTTGGCAGACGATAGACAGGCAATGACTTCTAGTTCGTCGCCATTTATGTAAATCGGATTAATAATTGCATAGAAGCGATAGGAGCCATCGACAAAACAAACGAGTTACTGATACTTCATGCGCCCGCCATGATTCTACTTAAAGGTAATGTCGAGCGCATCATGTGTAGATCTTCGGAACATGTGTCAACGTAAATAGTACACAAAGTTCTATGTAATAGTTTGGCCGGTAGCACGGTTGTACTAAAACATCAGTTATCTGAAGACAATAAGCCGATCTAAAGCCCGACACACGTAATATGTTTTCTCGTGTTCACGAGAAACTGGCTGTTTTTATAGCATATTTTATTAGATGCCGAGCAGGTAGACCATAATCTGTCATTTGAAAGAAATGGAAAATATTCATTGCATGTTAGCACCCTTTGCTTGTTAATCGTCGTTAGTTGTTGTCCTTTCAAGTGCAGGAAACACTTAAAAATTAATGTGTATAGTAAAAGTCGTTCCCACGGCACCAGCATCCCCTGTCGGGCCATGTTTGGATGAAAGGCTGGATGATGACAAACCAACGTGACACCGTCAACAACAAGGACTGTGCAACTACGTTAAATAGTCTGTGCGGTCCCGGCGTTCGTTGCAGCCGCACCGGTCACCAAGCAAATAGTCTGCACCAACGACGCTGCGGTGAAGATCGACGCCATTACGAATGTAGAAACGAAGAGCCAGTATGTAGAATAGGCACAAAATAATTTCGTCAACAGTTTTTCTTTCTGCGTTTTCTCTATTTTGACACACTCACGGTAACCGCGAACAAACACACATCGAACGAAAATCGCAGAAAACATGCCGGGAAGAGGTGAGGCTGCACATAGTGAAGTTGTACGTACCACTCGGATGTGTGAAGTTGCTGTTGTTATGACAATGCTATCGGTCTCTCGTCGTATCAGAACTTAAACATATGTAGTTGTCGCCGAACGGCGCAACGATACATCGTTGAACTCTTACGACAAGTACAAGTTGAGCAAATACGCTAAGTGACAGCCCATAGCAGAAGATGACGAAACGATGTTGTCACCGCTAATGGTGTTCTATATAGGTAGAGAGCCCAGAATATACTCTAATACGTAGAAACGCCAAAAATGGATAGTTTGTTTGTTCATTCGTGGGCCGATGAGTGAAGCGCAGGCGGCGCATAACCCGAAGCAGGAACGGGAACGCCGTTAGGGTAACACCGTAAATAGGATAGCGCAAGTGTGTAAACTTCACGTATATTGTATGCTACACGTTCGTGTTCCATATAAAAGTGGTCCGCTTAAATTAAGTCCGAAACATATAGAATACAGTACGCTATTTGAAACGTTTCGTATAAACGAAGAAGTTGAAAACGATTTTTTAATTTAGTTTCTTCGCTCGCTTTCTAGAGAGTAAAGCGAACAATTAGAAATATGCATAATATAATAAACAGCATTTTGATTGACTCTGTGTGTCGCATTACATGATATATTACGTTGCTATGATACTCTGATAATTGTCTATCCCTCACATATAACATCTGCCATTTTCATGTCATAGAAAGTCGGCCGAAATAGAAGTCTTGTTAATTATCTGGTAATTGGAGTTCGTCCACGGAACAACTAAGAGACGCAATTAGACACAAGTTATTTTGTGTCTGTCCAACGATGAGAAAATAGCAGTCAAATCACAATGGCTTTTGTGTTTCTTTTGATCGCTTCTAAGCATCTGTGTTCCGCGTAAAGACATCTCAACAAAGCGAACATAGAAACAAGTTGACAAGCCACTTATGACGATAATTATTATTAATTGACATAGGCGCCACTGTGACAGCTTCACCCCGCTAAATAAGCGGGTAGACACCATATGACATTTTCTCCGTATATGGTCACCGCAAATGACGCTGACAGCTACGCGCACAAGTACACCTTTGCAGCTTTGATAAAATTCGAAATATATAAACATCTCAAGTGCCTTCATATCTTCCCCTTTATTGAAATCTCTTCTGGTACATAAAATCTTTTTACTATAATAAGGTTGGCCATCCTAAGACTAATCTATTCGTATATACAGCTGCATAAGATTCTTAACCAATGGATGCATTACATCGTGCATTATAGATTTTAGCTATCAACGTTCTCACAGCATGGAAAATGTATGCCCATACGGCAGGAACTAATAAGCGCCCATTATGAAATTTGATTGCAAGTAGCAACGAGTAAGTTTACTAATCGCATAATACGTTCGGCAAAAAAAAAGATAATCAAACGGCTGTCCTATTAAGAACGTCTCGTTGCTATTACTGCTTCGACGCATGCATACCGCACGATACGTGTTCGTTGAACAAATTCTAGCTAGCTACCTACGGACAAACGCAACGGTACGGCCTGGCTAGTATCTCCTTAGATACTAGGCAATCTAGACTAATGATTAAGTTTTAACATGTTTAAATACTGATTTGTATTATAGCTATGCTAATCCCATTAGCCTTATAAAAGTAAGAAAAAGCATAGAACACCGGCAGGAGAAAAGCAACAGCGAAAATGGGGAAGGAAACGAGTAAGCCTAGAGCGAAAGGGCGACGGACCGGGTAAACGGTGCGAATTTCTGTTAAACAAAACATACGATAATGACGTCGTGCTCCTCCATCTTAACAGGTCGGGTTCTAAGGCTACTGCACGAAGCTTTGAACGAAGCCTTGCAAATGCCCTCCTTCGGGTTGTCATAGCGTTCGCAGAACACAGACGGCCATCACAGCTATGCCGCCGATGGTACAAATAGTATTATAGTACGTAAGTATTATGTATTGAGACCATAACTTGATGAACGCTAGCTGAATAAGAAGGGGAGGCCCTACTGCGACGAAGGTAACTACAGAGGAACGCATAAAATAACTAACGTTCTATCGTTGGAAAACGGCGGGAGTGCTGGTAAGACGAGGGGATGAATACCTTGCAGTACACGAAGTCCAAGAAGGCAGCGTGGTCTGGTCCAGCGTACGAACCTCTGCCTGCAGTAGCATCAACTGTGAAAAAGGTCTGATAGAAGTAGCAGCAACACGACCCCCTCTAACTTTACGAAGTAAATGCGATTGTTTGCGACAATGATGCTGCAAGGGCAACGACGCCAAGACGAGGCGGGATTTCTCTATAGAGAAAAAGTTGGTGGGTAATGAGAATGGGGGACATCAGGAGAGAACGGTGGGGTAAATGATTTTCTTCTGCTGTTGCTGCAACAGCACCTATATTCAGCTTATGTATAAGACAAGCTTTGACGTTTCCAAGCGTAAAGCCAACGAACATGGACCGATCAATATCGCTGCTGCTTCTGTTGTTGCCGTTATTATTGCTACCGTAGTTAATGTAAGCATTCATTGGCTGTCTTTGATGTATAGAGAATATTCTACTTACTGGAAGCAGCGGATCTGATTGCGGTTCATATACTCTGCGGCTTTACGGACATTATAGCCCCCCTCTGCAAAATGTAAGTATTGCTATGGGTGTATACTAGGACTTTTATATTTCTTGTTAATTTTATTTTTAAGCACTAGATGTTGCAAAATATATTGGCAGGTTCATATTGCAGAGAATTTTTTTTCCTTGTAACAAAGTTTTGTTATGAGCTAGGTATAACGCTGTTTGCAAATGAAAGGGAACACTTTAAGAACAGACTAGTATTCAGACATCTGGCTTTACGTAACCATGCGTTCCACCGTATGCCTCCTTCTTTGCCCAAATTTTTTCGAGACCCTAGAAATAGGCCTAGAAAAAACGTAAATTTGCGCTGGCCGTAAAGGTACGACTAGGAAAAATTGCATAGCAGAAGTCGACATTGATTTATAGTTTGAAATGTGCCAAGCTAACCTAAAAGTGCCCAAAAAAAGTAAGCTAAGTATAACTAAATATCAGACATTAAGAAACAGCAGTCGTTAGAGTTCACTATTAGAATTTAGGTAGAAATACAAAAAACCGAAAACAAAAATCTCCTTTAGATTAAGGCCATAGACGATTATATTTAATTTTTTTACGAAAATAGGTTCACAAATAGTTTCGAAATACGTACGTATCATAGATACTTAATGATGTTTTTTAAAATATAATTATATAATAGATAACCCTGCCATTTGCGCGATTTTAAATTGAAAATTTTGGTGTAAGCTTTCGTTTTATCGACAAAGTTTTTCTACATGAAAAGATAAACGTTTGAATTGAATTCGACATTGCAAAAACTGCTCCTTATCACCCATTCAATAGGTAATTCTTCACCCTTTTACTATATATTTTTCAGCAAAAATATGCTCCTGGTTGTCTTTCATGTAGAGCGCTGACTCTTTGCGCCATCGCAAATGGAGTCCGCTGGAGTGATTATCACCGTAAGACCGTCGTAGGCCGAGGACATCGAAGCCAACATCTTTACAATTGAGGTAGTACGTTTTTTTTGCATGCGTGACTTGAGGAAGTTACATCGAATCACTTTTTGTTCACCACGAATTTTTTCGTGGTCCGAAGTTCCATTTGTTTGCTTTACGCTCGTTCATAGTATTAAGGATTTGAACACGCCGTTCTGTAAATATATCAGATGGGTCACGATAGGCTAGCAATAGAAAATAGGACAGCTCCAATAACAAGTTTGTGAAAGGAGTCGGTTTTTATGTGATGACAAATCACAGGGAATGATTAGAGAACGTTGCGTTCTACCAAGTTCATGTTCAGTCCAACAAAAGAAGGTATATTTCATTTACGACAGCAATAATACTTGCCACGGGAACCAGATGCAAACCTAGTAAAATTGGTAAGTTCTTGACAACTTACTTTTTAACAGATGCAAATGCGTATGTTGCTTATTTTTATCGTCATATTTTTGTCGAAAAAAAATAAGCTGGCAATAATTGGACCCTATACCAATTTGCGTCATTAGGCAGGCTAATGTTTTACGTGAAGGAATAATCCGTCCGAGAAAAAAGTAAAAAAAGTACTCCAGGTCCTCTTAAAAGATCACTTTGATTATGTGCTGCTGCCTATTATTTAATATTATCATGACTATTATTATGCATGCTGGCGGTTTGGACGCTTGTAGACAGTTTTAACGTGGCAGTTATATTTTGGAAAAATTTATATAAGTAGAATGAGCTCACAAGCTGGGTTTGAGACTCCCAGCATTGTTATATTTCGCAGATCATAGAAGAAGCCTAGTCATTGACGTTCATATTCCTATAGAATAGGTTGTACGAGAGTTTTCTCTAGTTCTAGTTCATATACATTTCTTCTTTCGGTCAAGGACTCCAGTTCTTCCACTCGAAAGATTCTACGCTAAAGCTTTTTTAATTTACGTTAAAAAATCTGTTCCAGTCACCTCTCACTTGACTGTGTTTGTCGCAGAAAGATGGCAAAATCTTCTCTCTTATATTACCTTCCACCATCTTGTTTACTAAATATTTAATTAATGCTCATTTTGACGATTTCAGTTATTTGATTTGTGATACTACGTAGCCTTTTCGTTTGTACCTTGCATTCGAGCATCGAGATTTGAAGGAAATCATAGTTGACTGCAATGGTACTAGGAATGGGCAAAATGCACAGTGTACATCCAGGATGGTATCTGCTTGCTCATTAACTGTCCACTCAGGCCCAACAAGTCAGTGCAAACTAGATAGCTTCGCATTGTACTGGCGCTGCTATTGCAGTCTATTTTAGCATTCGTATAACGCAAGCAGTCTTCAAACAACACATGACCCGTAAAAGTGTGCAGCAGCGGATAGCTGACAACAAGAACATGAACAAGATGTGCCACGTTACAGACGACCGTACTGGTCCAGGTCATAAAAGAAAGACACTGAGGGTTAGCTGTGTCACGTCATGAAGACGTTTGCATCGTCGCTCTCCGCAGCTGTCTTTACTACTCGGCAGCTACCTGGTGACACGTCAGTAGGGAAAACACCATTTATCACAGGTCGTAGCGCTCACAGAATGGACAAGTACACGTAGACAATGAACCGCTCGTAGAGACAGCACGCTGGCAGGACGAGTACAAGCACAGATAGTGCCGACAATTGATGGGACGAAAATCTGTAGGGTCATGCAACTGGCTCTCGTATGTTCAGAAGTATGACGAATCCGACCCATGCGTAAACGAGCAAATGACGTCCTGCTCTTTTGCCATTATTTATGTCGGATTTTTACACCGACGTAACTGAGATACGCATTGCAGGCTCGTTCAAAGAAGATTAGGAGCATCGTGTAAACCCAACTGATGAAGTAGGTGAAATTCGCAAGTAGGCTACCAATTGAAATCGATAAGATAGTAAAAATCCATGTAATTGTAATACATTCATGTACAACTTAACTTCTCGCTAAAAAAGTTGGAACGTTCAAAACTAGGATAGACGACAGGAGTAACCGCATCTGTAGTCTGACGTGCTAACGAATGTCCTAGTTCGTTTTGGCCGTGGAAAAAATTGTGTTTGAGCATGTTACTCTGACATGTATTTTGACGGCTAAATACATAGGTATTTCTCGTTGTCCTTTAGGACTACTTTTTTTTTTAATAGGACCCATAGCAAGCTAAGAAACCTGTTGAAACCTTGCAACGATCGAAAAGTAGGCCAATGCATTTCTCGGTGAGTGTAAAAGAGGTCACACACTTAGAATAAAATGTAAATGATGTTGGCAATCATACATAAAGTAGCCATTTGCTAGAAAGAAATTAGCATACAATCAGTCGTTAAGTTACGGATGTATAGTTCGATATCGAGCAGGCTTCTTCTGATTCACAATTGACTAATGCAACTTAGAAATACTAGTTTTGCTATCGATTTTATTTTATTTAGGCCCTGTATCAGCGTTCTGACGGTAGTGATAAGAATGCATTATTCAATGATTGAAGTTCAACGACCAGCCGATGTGCCGAGCGAAGTGTTTTCGGAGGCCCATTTGACACAGGCCGAAATCCTGACATAATCATGTTCTTAAAGAACCTAAATAAAGATAGATTTTCAAGAGATCAGTGTTTGTCGCAAACTTGTGTAAATCCTAACTGTTTCTTTACGGAGACAATCGCTACTTTTCTAGCAACCGCAGACGTCGCTGAACAAGGTAAATGGTTTCACGGTGCATTGGCTACGAATAGCTACAGGGACCTGCCAAAAAAATGACGCCATGTTTTGCGGTTTCATTGAGTAAACAGAAGCTGGACCTGCTGCGTGAAGACAAACCAGGGGCCCCATTCGTCTGATGTCGACTGGAAGAAAACTCTGGGGTAGTTTAAACAGATAACAAAACAAATTATGTGTTCACCTAAAATTGTCAAATGACAGTACAAAAGGAGCAAATTGAACATAACAATTGTATTTATGGGAACCGCGATGCTTCGCTCAGGGAAAAGGAAAGAAATACTGAAAAATAAACGTCCAGGATAAAGACATTCAGAGAGATTAGGACGTATCAATCCGGGGCCTCGAATACTCGTCAATGGAAGGCATTCATTGCCATCTCATTGGGCATCATTAATAAATTGACTCTTGATGTTAGATTTTATCACCTTTGTGTTAATATCTATGCACTTCATAAATATGAAGCGAACACATAAATACGTCCAGGCTTCCGAGAAGGTATACTGTAAGTGTAATAGAAATCAATCAGCTAAACAGGCAACTATCACTAGAGAAAAAGTAAGTATCTTACTAATGAGCGCGAGCTTTTTAGTAAATGTTTTACTGTTTTATTTTTTCCAACTGATACTAGTGCTTGCTGATATTTATCATAAAAATAGTTTGCAATACCTACAAATGAATTGATATATTTAAAAAATAAATAAAATAGTTTTGTATACATTTAGAATAAAAAGGCCCTCTATACATTTTGTTCATTTACTAGTCGCTCTTCGTTCTTGTCTTTCCTGTTTGATTGTATTATTCTGCCATACTAATTTTGGTAACATTTATAGCGACATAAACGTCTGTTAACGACACTGAGCCTTAAGTTTCACATTCAAGTTAGGCAATCGATTTCCTATTTTAAAAATAAAATACATCTGGTGACATTGTTAGACATATGTCTGTAAAAGCTGTCAGCTTATCCTAGGTCTAGCGTGGCTGTTGCACTACTCAATTATCATTGGAAATATATACATACGCAGTTTTCAGTGGCTTCTTCGGCACCGGCAATCGAACAGAGATAAAACGCGAGCTTCTTTTTCACGAGCTTCATTTAACTGTGATATAGTTATATTCTCGTGTGAATCTAAATTGTCCTTATCGTATTCACGCGGCGACGAAGGCACATTGCTGCGGTCTGCATGGCCTATCTTCGTTCTGTTTGGTAGACGATGTGATAGCCATATTCATTCACAACTCTCATGAGAAAGAGAGGGCATACTGCAGGGCCAACTAACCGAGTCCTTTTCAGGGAAAGGAGAACATAGGGAGCAATCGGAGGATATAGAACGTGTATATATACGTACATATAAATTATAATATGGAAGGCAGTGTCTATTCCTCAAGGGAGGTCATTGGTGAAGTGCTGTAGCCTCGCCGACGGCGTGGCCAGCCGCCGTCATGTTTCTCCACTGAGTCGTGTCTCCACCATAGCCAGTGGGCCGCCAGAAGAGCCGAGCGGCTGGAGGCCAATTAGGGGAGTGACCTCGTCACGTGTACGATAGAAGTCTTCTTCGATGAAGGCAACCGCCGAACACGGCTGTCTGGATGGCTGACCTACACTCTGCTACTGAGCCCTCGAGGGATGACTCCAGTGACTCGGCTTATTGCGCCGTGCGAAGAATGTATGTGCTCATGCATGTATATATATGTATTTATATGTATGTGGTGTATAGGGATATATATTTCGTCTCCTGTCGTTATGGCTAGTGCCCAAAAGGACCAGGATGGTGGTAAGTGTTCTAGGGAGTGAGCACATGAGACGGTCGTGTGCACGAAATGCCAACTACCAATTACCAATGAAGAGATGGACGGAAGAGGTTCGAGTTTGATACGGGTCGTTTGAAGCACGGTTTTTGGCTCCCTCGAAGCCTCATTTCTAGAAACTCGAACGGAGTTCTCCCGCTGAAATAAGGGAGGAAAGAGGGAAAGAAGCCTATTGTAGCGCTATAGCAATGCTGACTAGTTCAATGAGAGAGACTTTTCTGATGTGGGGTGGTTGGACAAGCCTAGTCTCCGTGAGACAGCTCCCCCTCTTTTTCGACCAGTTCAAGAGAAGAAAGACGACGCGGTGATGAAGCAAGTGTAACTTCGAGTACAGTTCTTCAAGTTTGTCTCGTGGCTCTACTAATCTTGTATCGCAAGGGAGCGGTCGCACGAGATGCTCTACATCTATACAGCACAGTAACTTCGAAGTGGGTACCGATCGCCTTTCACGTTAGTGCTGTATATAAACAGGCAATAGAAGAACAAGCGAGCCTTTTTCAGCAAACTGTCAAAAGCTGTCTTGACACCCTATCTTTTATCGCGTGGAAAAATGAACGTAAGACGCTATAGATAAGGCACGGTAAACATACGACCTCGTTGGATAAGAACAGGATGAAAAAAAAGAAAAAGGGACGAAAGGCGAGAAGACGAGCAAAAGATCTCCGTGGGATACGGTGTCGCGAAATGAGTCGGCGTAGTCTTCATCTTTGCTACTAACATGCCATATGTGGCACTGTACTAATATGTGTTGTACGTGTAGTACTTGGGCGGAAATCTTCCCGACTTCTTCTTCTAAGAACCCACGTGGCTTTGCAAATAACTTTCAGGAAAAGACCGCTGCATAGGTCAATATCGTAGAATAGGGTTAATCGATGCCGATAAGGCTAATGTTTAGACTGGGTTGCGCAATGCAGAAGTCGTTTTTATCAAATTTCAATCTCAGTGGCCTCAGCTAATACCCAATATTTGAATTATGTTTATGAAACGACAAAGTTAGATAGGTATAACGTTCAAAGGAAACAAGAGCCACAGTTACATGTACGGCCCCATAGAAATCTACGCACGCATTACCCTCTAAGTCTACGCACAGACCCGACCTGACTAACGTAAGGAGCAGCGCAATGAACTCGGCTGTAAAGTGGAGATAGACTTAAACAGCATCTTTGCTGGCCGGTTAAAAAACCTTTAGTAGCAATCTTTTAAATTTTCCCGCCAATCAGTCTTTCAGCCCTTTTAAACTTCTAATGACATCAGAAGCAATATGACGACGGATGGGTGTTACATCATTACGCCTCTTGCTTAGCCTTTGGTACGGCCACCAATCAAAAACAAGCACCACTTCCCGGTCAAGAGCATCCATTCAAAGAGAAATAGGGGCTAGAATACAAGGCGCACACACCCTAATCCGCTCCCATAATGTTTTCATCTCGAATTACCCGATTTGCTGCCTCGGTGTACTACTAGGTCTGTATGCGGTGACCGCGCCGACGCGTACCCACCACCATTGCCTGTGCATTAATAGCGACACGGTACCGCGGAGAATGCATGAGCACAGTCGTACGCTTGAGATCAAAAATGGCAACTTTTCGAGAAACTAATCTTAAAATTATGAGTTTCATTCCCCAGAGGAGGAGGGGATAAGAGAGGGGGAGAAATCACCTCAGTCCTCGCCTCTCAGATTGCCGCCAGTTGGCTCAGAGCGGCATCATTGAAAGATGTTCAGAGGCACACTCCTATACGGGAGCATCCAGAGATGCGGAGTCGCTCAGCTGGACGCGAGCGGATATACAGTACCAATCTCCCGCCGCGCCCTCAACCTTATATACAACCTTATCCAATATTCACGCTCACCCACCTTCCAATGTGTCGCTTTGTTCAAAGCTCGACGCTGCAACAATCTCGCTCGGAGTGCTATGTCTAGCGTTGCCGACGCTGCTTCTGGTGCCCAAAAAGCGCACACCCACTGAATGTTCTATACCAACATAGTGGCTCCTATTATAGTTGCTTTCCCTTAAATTCTACTCTTCTCATGTCCGTAAATGTGAATATGCGTGAACATGGCTGTCTACCTACTGTATTAAATCGATAACTTACTACACGCTGTAACTTTTGCCTCAATAAAAGCAGGAAAATAGTAGTTGCTACGTAGTGAGAACACCGGTTAGGGTAAAGCAAAGTTATCGCAATGCTCTGATCTATCCACCACTGAGTCATGCATTTTAGTCAAACATCTAGTCTTATATATATGAGACACACAATATATATATATATCAGCTGAAGCTTTTTACGGTTCATGTCGCTTAGATTGTGCTAGGCATTAAATAGCAATGATTTGCAGCTCAAAAATAAGATATCCACAATTAAGACTATTAGCAAAAGGAAAATATATACAAATAAGTAGGTACAACTCAGTGTCCCGGAGTTTTCTTTTGTATTAGCCATGATTACAGATAGACGTGCACCGGTAGGGGCTGGGTGACGCTTGCTAAGCTACCGAAGCCTGAGCGGCAGAGTGAAATATTTTGAAAGCTTCCCATCTCTACTGACAACTACGCCATTAGAACTGGCAATTCGTGTAAGTTAATCCACATGCTACGTATGTGGTAGGATAAAGAAATGATGGACGCGATCTAACCTTCACAAAAACCTGTCATCCGGCTAGCTTCATTTTCAAAGAAAGCGTTGAGAAAGATTTAACGACTCTAATGTGTACGATCAACATGTGCGGTTACATGTACATGTGTACATAACCTACACGCCCTATAGCATGCTAAATCTTTTAAGAATTATCGACCACGTACTCATGAACGGTCTTCTTAGAATCTTTTGTGTGCACTCTGGCAGATACAGGTGTTAGGAAGTAGAAAGGAAGATAACAACGAACAATGAAGATATACACATAGTAAGTTCCTGACAAAGGCTACCTATGTCTTTGGTATGGCCTGATCAAACCCCAGAACAGTGAAATCTTCTCCCAATCCCGCAACCCCCGCGACTAGTTGTCATTTGTGCACAAGGCAAATAGCTCCAATAGCAAAATATGAACAATTCTCCGCCGTTGTCTGTTTGCAGCTCATTTCTAAAAATGAGCTTTTCGTTGTTGATCGTCTCGGCTAGTTCCGTTCGTGCTCTGAATGTCAGACGTTGATCAAGTTCGAAAACTCGCGCCACATTGATCGGGTCTGTTGGGAGCTGCTGCTGGATCTGCAAAATGTGAACCCGGGAGAAAACAGATTAGAGCTGGCCACACAGGCACAGCTCGAATGGATGCAAGCCGCCATCCGAATAAGATTCGCCAAAACTCCAGAGAGCAGAATGCTAGAGCTTTTCGTATCAATGTCACACGATCGTGGCAGCAGCCAGAGAACTAGTTTGCTCCCTACTCTTTGACTTCATTCTCTGTCTCGCTGTATAGAATGGAATCAAATACAACGAGTGGATGCACAACCCTCAGGGGGTACGGAGGTGTCACGAGACGAAGTTGACGAATGTCAGTCAGTCATTCGCCAGAGCGATGTGCGACATCTCCCTCTCTGTTCCTCGTGCAGTGGGGAAAAGTCAGTCCTTGTTGGCTGGCATCGTTCCTGCGGTTGACTGCTTGTGGTGAACGATATTTCTCGTCTATTCCTTTACTCATTTACGGACAGCATTAGATAAGAGACAGAAGGCTCGTTATGCTTCGATGTATATATGCCTTCCTGCGGGTCTAGGTATGGATAATGTGCCATCAGCGCGTAGCGAGAGGTCGGCTCCAATATTGGCACTAGGATAAGCGAGACCATGACGAGGTAGTATATCGATAGAGGATTGGGGGGGGGGGGGTAGGGGTCGTGAATAGCATGTAAGTACGCACAGTCTAGCTTGTTCTGTTCTTCAATGAGAACTTCTGTAGTTTGCTGGTGTCTAGGTACCTCAGAGCGATACCAACTTTACGCGATTGCTAATCAACTTTTCGACACATACAGACTCCTAGCATATACAGTGCCCTTGGTATTAATTGTACATATTGATAAAAGCAATCGTGCTTATGATATGTACGCGGACCCTTACAATCGTCAATGCCTGCAGAAGTGACCGAGCGATCTTTCATACACAATGCAATAAACGGCGCCATTGTTACGCGCGATGTTTGACAACATTCTATCGTTTTATTTGTTCCATCTGCCAGTCTCCTGCATGTCACTGCCATGTTACATGAAAGCACCGTACAATCGTTTCTTTCGCATTACTTTTTCTACGTTCGGTCGTTGCTGGCCAATCATGAGAAGATTTTTGTACGTTCATCGTCGACCGCGTTGCTGTTGCCACTACTGTATGGAACCCACAAAATATGGCAGTAAAGGCTTAAAACCCGAAAATTGGGCACGCATTTAAAGCAACCAGCAGCGACCCGTGAATAATTTGAGCGCTAGGTCGAATTCCTTGGTAGATGTTATCTCGTCGGTAACTGTCAGCTCGTATCTGTTTTTGGGCTCCGGTTATTCCACTTGAGTGAATTTCCACAGTCTGAAAAAGTGCCCCAGTGTAAAATATCGCCTAATGTGATCGGGGGACTGGGCGAAAGTAAGGTGGGGATGAAAACATCTGTGGGGTAGACACATGCATTTGTTATTAATGCTTGATTACTACGCATTCTCACCTTCGGATAGATATCACCCTCGTCTACATTACGGACAAGATCGCTGCAATGAGTCATACGAATTTTACATGATAGAGGTATACAATGTCCTGATATGGAATTGTTTTTTTTTTTGAAAACCAACAAATTTAATAGGATAATTAGATTAATTGGCTATTTACCTGTTTAAATGGCAGTAGAGTAACTAATTTTTGTTTTATGTATGTCACCTAGTATTTAAATTTAGGGTACTTCTGTAAGTGATTGAAATAGGTAGGTGAACTAAATACCTTACAAGCAGCATGCAGATATATGCTACCCAATTAGGCGTTAACATTCATTCCTTTTGAGTCGCGAGACTTTAAACGGTGTTCACGTATGTGCTTGTGTTTCTGTCACTATACATTTCTCGTCCCCCTAGCGCCCACACATATCACTGTCTTGCTCCTTTTACTCTTCTAGCTCCATCTTCCCTTGCTAAATGAGGAACCTAGCTACCACAAGCGTGAAGGTACCTTAGCTGCGACCGTTACCCCACCAGCTCGTCAACGACCGTGCTCGTTCATAAATTTCTCCTGTGCCGCACGCGTACCTTGTTCTTTTAAACAAGCAGCTAACAAAAAATAAGTATTTTCGCGCTCGAAGCCGTGATCTGCGTGAAGAATATGGATTCAATGAACCTAACAATCTGTTGATTGACAAAGCCGCTGACCGGAGTATCTGCTTTGCAGGTATTTCTTCTATATAT